>NW_005191876.1:0-1787 GCF_000239375.1 Pundamilia nyererei
ACTGGAGTTTGGCTGGGCCGCACTATGAATTCTGGGATAGGTTGGGCCACGAAGGACACACCCGTCCCATCCTTCACATGGAAAAGGAGGACGCATTTGTCGGCCGCATTCGGAGGAGTCTACAAATTTGGACAGCCTTTGTCGCGTCGCTGTGACGTAATCGGTCTACAAATGCGTCCTCAGTAGGATGCAGCCCATGAATTTGGACACGACCACTGTCTCTCTTCCACAGCATCTCTTTATCCTATCTTCCTTCTCTCACCCCAACCAATCACAGCAGATGGCCCCGCCCCTCCCTGAGCCTGGTTCTGCTGGAGGTTTCTTCCTGTTAAAAGGGGGTTTTTCCTTCCCACTGTCGCCAAAGTGCTGCTCATAGGGGGTCATATGATTGTTGGGTTTTTCTCTGTATGTATTATTGTAGGGTCGACCTTATAATATAAAGCACCTTGAGATGACTGTTGTTGTGATTTGGTGCTGTATAAATACAATTGAATATTTTAAAAACATCACACAGTGTGAAGGAGCGTTTAGAGACGGACATCACAAATGAATGTGTAAGAAATCAGCTCCTCAGCTCCTCACCTGTTTTGGTTCTGAGGAGTAAAATAGTACACTTTAAATTTTTAACTTCATATTGGCAGGACTTCAAAACATAACATAATTCTGCTTTCTTCTTGCAAACGCCATCATCAGTCACTGCACTCGTTTAATGCTGCACTTATCTTCTTACACAGATTTACACTGAAGCCTATAGTGCAGAATAGGCTGTTGTTATTTCCCAGGTGTCTCCACAGGGATGTGCTTGTCATTCTGTTCAGCTTATCAGAATATGAAAGTGTCAGGATGTGATGGGAAACCTTTATGCTTTCAGTTCGCTGACATTCACCCAGAATTCCTCGGCTGTCTAAATGGTAAACAAACAGATGAAGACGTACTGCTGGTCGCGCGGTGTTTGAAGAGACGTGAACGATTGCTGCTAAACTTCCCTGAAACGTGTTTTTTCAAACACATGTTAAAGAGGAGTCTTTACTTCACGCTGCGTTTCTGAGAACACAAAGTCTTGTGAACAAATGACAAATGAAGAAAACTCACAAACCAGCGCGCACGAAGCCTCCTGATCGCTCAGTAATTGGAATCCATGTACCAATCACGTAACTGCCTGCTGCTTCAGTGGAGCTACAAACTCTCCACCTCCGCCTCCATCAGCAGCCTCATCCGTCAGCGGTTACTCTGGTATCCTTCGGTGCACTCTCGGTAAATGCTTTATTGGTCTGATCGTGCTGATACAAATGTATTTGCTGTAAAAGGAGCCGAGGAAAAAAGAGATCATCACATAAAGACTATAAACAGGCTCAGGGACAGACTGAGATATCTCCCACACCCACTCGTCGGAGCCGTGTCTGTGCAGCAGAGACTCAAGCCAATGCCAGGTCAGTCTGGCCAATCAGCAGTCCTCTTACTTCTGCTGCTTAACCACAAAGTTACACAACAGTAAAGCTCTTCCGGCTCCTCCCACCAGAGCATGCTTACCTCCATCTTTACTATGATGTCTGTCACCACGCAGCTTCAGCGCTCCAAGGGTTCCAGCTTCCCATTGGCTCTTTGGTTCCATGTGTTTTTACTGTAAATGCATTTTGTGGATCATTAAAAGCAAAACAGTCATCGCCTCTGAATGTTCCTCCTTCAGATGAAGAAAACCACTGGGATGAATTTATGAATTTAGGTCAGTTTGAACCAGAAATCTGACAAAAAAAACAGAATCAGAGGTCAGATCTGAAATCCATCTC
>NW_005191877.1:0-1786 GCF_000239375.1 Pundamilia nyererei
TTTTTTTTTTTAATCCAAGAGTTTCTTCACTTTTATCTCGTGTTTCAGTCGACTGTAAAATCCTTTAAAAGAAGAAGAAGAGTTAAGTTCAAAGATCACAGCTCAGGTTTCAGAGGAAACATCAAACACGATCGTTCAGGCTTATCAGAGGCTGTTTCCATGTTATGCTACAAACACTTGTGCCTCATGATTTTTACTTATTTAAAAAAACGAATCTTCCAGCAGTCGTGCGTCTCCTGTAGACGCACAGCACGAGCTCTAATGATCTTTATGCTGTTTTCATCTACAAAAGCATGACACACAGGCTGCGAGCTGCGAGCGTACGTAGTCATCAAACACATGAACGTTAAACCGTCACCTTCTCCACGGAGATCCTTCGTCCTTCAGCCAGCGTCTTCTTACTATTGATGTAGATGGGATAGAGGCAGACGAACCTGAAACAGACGACGCAGCGACTCAGTGACTGACGGCCGTCCTCATGCATGAAGCCGAGCGCGCTAAGTAAGAACTCCTTATCCAATAATCGCTCGGCTGGAATCACTCACCAAATGGTAAAAATGGCAAATGGCCTGCATTTGTACAGCGCTTTACTCAGTCCGTAAGGACCCCAAAGCACTTCACACTACATCCAGTCATCCACACATTCACACACTGGTGATGGCAGCTACGTTGTAGTCACAGCCACCCTGGGGCGCACTGACAGAGGCGAGCTGTCAGTGCGCCCTGCCTGTGTCAGGTCTTTCAGATCCTGTTGATCCACTGGAGAGTTTTTTAGGCCTCACACTTCTTCTTCTGTACAGTTTTTCTTTAGACTTCTAAATAAACGCTCCACACCACGCTGAGATATGCCACGCTATCAGCTCTTTGGGAATCAGCGTGTTGGATCAAAAATACTATTTTATGTCAAAATGTGATGTTTTTGGCATTTTTCACAGACTCGACTAAAGAAACGGTCTGCTATGTGTCGGCACGGCGCGGGTTCATGCCTTCAGCTGGGAGCTGTTTTTAACGTTTCAGTGATTCGTAGGTCAGAGTTCAGAGGCTTCATCAAAACAAACTAACAAAGATAACAAACACTATAAAAACGGTCAGGAACAAGGACTGGGCTAAAAATGAGGGAAGACAATGGAGGCCTTCTGGAGAACTGTTGCTCAAGAGCACTTTAAAAGTCACAAGAACGTCTGTCTGCTTGTAAACAAAACAAAGAAATGAGACCTTTGTCTTCCAGTTTGGTTTCTCCGCTCTTCACTCAGATCTCTGTGGTACCAGCTCCTCTGACTGAGGAGGGAAACATCCTGTAAGCTCCACAGATCTGATCAAACTCTCCGAACCGGAACGTTCAGCAAACGTTCTGCACATTAATGTGACTCTGATCACATTTCGTCCCTTTAGCTTTAAAAATAAGGCGTCTGTAAACATCAAGCTTAAGCTTCTAATCACACGTCATGCTTAAGGATGAGGACCACAGGCCAAACTTCATGTACAAAATGCGCAATTTAACTTTCCTTCTGTTCCCCGTGACTTTACACACAGCTCAGTACAAAACGATTAAAATATCGGTATGAAAGACATTTCACCAAAAGTCCTTTAAAAACTCAGTGTCAGCTTATCGTAATGTCCTCGTTTCACCGGCGTTTCATCGTCGAGGTTCGGCTCTGAAGTGAACATTTAAACCCTTAAAACAACCCTTTTCCGTGGAGCTTCAGTTAAAAGCTGCAGGACTGTATGCCGAACTGAAGATCAGCCTCCCAGGATCCACATGTGTGCTTCAACATCTTAAAATAAG
>NW_005191878.1:0-1786 GCF_000239375.1 Pundamilia nyererei
AAACGTAAAATGATTGGCTAGAATTCAAAGTGTATGACATTTCAGGAAAAAAAAGCACCGAAATAAAGCATTGAAGAAATGTGCGCTGCTTTTCGGACTGGTTACTACCATTTATGTCAGACCGGTACCCATCCCTAGTCATTGGACACACACTTTCCATGTGATTTTACATCCAGGAGGTCATTGGCAACCCATTTAGGGTTACTGTCATGGTCCTGAATTTTCTGACTCAGTGTTTATGGTTTTTTGATTATTTATATCCTTTAATTCATGGTTTTGGTTCTCTTAATAGTTTTCTGCTTGTGTTTATTCTTAGTTCCTTGGCTTTAGGTTTCTCCCCAAAAGTTGATTCTGTTCATCCGGATGTTTTCATCCAAGTGACTTCTTCAGTCTCAGCAGACTGCAGGTTTCCCCAATCTCTCCAAACAGTACATTTGCATAATGACTGAAACTAGCACCACTGAAGGAACAATGGGCTGGAAGGTCAGGCCACTGAAAATGCTTCGTCCAGATGAACAGAATTTTTTTTAAGATCTCACTGTTGGGTTTGTAAGGCCATGTTACTCCTAAATTTCTATCTTGTTCAAAGAGAAGATATAAAACAAAGTTCTAAGCTAATCGACCTTAGTGTTCTCCTTTTTAAAAAAAAAAAAAAAAGAATCGATAAGAGAATCGATAAAGAATCGAATTGTTAAACAGAATCGAAAATGGAATCGGAATCGTGAAAATCGTATCAATAACCATCCCTAGTAAAGGGTGGGGGAGAGATGAGGAGAAATGTTTAAGTCACATGAAGAAGGAATGCCTTAAATAATGCCTGAGTGTTATTCTCCCTCATTACTATTGATTTAGCCATTTTTAAAAAGCTGACCCCCCAACTGTTCTGTCACCATCCTGAACACAGCAGATTTTTGTGGCACAGTAAGACAGGTTGAGAAATTGAAGTCTTGGGTCCATATTTTGCTTTATTACTATTCAGTTAGCATTTGCCCCATTTCTGCTTAGCAAGGTGCATAGATGGAGAGTTGACCATTCTGGATGTCTTGTTACAGAAGACTGAACATAGAAAAGAACATAGTAATCAGTGTTCTCTGCCTATCATTTGATAGCAGAGCCCTTAAGAAATAGAGCAATAGTCAAATGTAGAAACTTGTGTTTGAGGATGTAGTTATTGTGATTGTCCCTGTCTTTATATACAGTCAGTTGTTTTTGCTAGAGGACTGTTTACAGAGATGCTTTTGATCTATGAAACTAAACTGGCATTTTAGAGTTGTGTCAAAATGAAACCCATCCCAATAGTGATGGGTCGTTCGCGAACGAAATGGCTCTTAGAGCTGGCTCTTTGACGTGAACGACGCGTGGGTTTTTTTTCCCTTCTTTCTCTCACCCTCTCTCTCGCACTTTTTCCCCGCTTCACTCTGCACTTTACGCTGGGCAGAGGGGGGAGGGGCGGTAGTTACACTCAGTAGCACAGGAACAGAGGGGGAGAGAGAGAGAAAGAGAGCCAGGGACAACAATGTCACATTAGAAAGGTATAGTAATCGTCCACAACTATTTTTGGTTGCAGATGATAAAGGATTCAGAAAGTTTATTCATGTTGTCGCATATGACAGAGAATATGCATGTTCTTTTTGTTTTCATATTATAATTTATATTTAATTGTGTTGTGGTTTGCAGTGTTTTGTGTTGTTTTCACTTTAAATTTGTAAAAGGAAAAAGCTGAAAATTTAAATAGTTAAAAGTTGAAATGTGAATAGTTGATTTTTGTATTATATGATTTATTTAT
>NW_005191879.1:0-1785 GCF_000239375.1 Pundamilia nyererei
TTTTCTGAAGTGACATTATCTAAGCTGCCCAACAAACACACTAAGGGGGAAGTTGGAATGTTACATTTCAGACACTTTGATAAGTGTCTGAAATGGAAAAACTGGAAAAATTTAGATACAGAGTTCTCTCATCACAACAAAAATTCTCTGCGACTTGGAACCCATTTATTGACTATATAAAAACGTATTTTCCAGATGAGTGACATACATTTTTTGTTTGTTTTGTTTTGTTTTGTTCTGTTTCTCTTTACATGAGCCTCGGGTGGGGAGGGAGGGGGGTTTCTTTTTGTTTTGGTTTGGTTTTTTTTTGGTTTTTTGGGGTGGAGTTTTATGTATAATCGGAACATTTTCATTTTGTATTGTGACCATGATTTGTGTAAAGCGATTAAATTAAAATAAATAAATAAATAAATATAGAGAGCACACTTTTGCGTTGCGGTTAAAGTTCCTTTGAGAATTTGAGGTCCAAGGTGTTGGTTTTCTTTTTAACAACAGTTGGATGAGTTGCCCATATAAAGTCTTTATATATTCCACAGCTGAGTTATTCATGAGTACCAGCAGATGAATGCTCCTCCACCTTCATGTAATTCACAATAACCTCCTTTCTTTCTGAGATATTCAGGCATAAATGCTTGTTTTGGCAATAATTGTCCAGGGCTGTCTCATCAGCAAGTGAACTCAATCCTGAAAACCTCTCAGTTATGTTATTAGCCATTTTTTCCAAGCTGTCATGGGTGTAGAGTGAGTGTAGGAATGGGTTCAGAGCACAGCCCTTTGTCTATTATTTGTACAGTACTTAGTAATTATATGTCTGTAAAAAGCATTTTATAAATAGACATACTGAGGTTTAATCAGCTGTGTCACCAGATGAATCAATAAAGGGATTTTCTCTTCATTTTTAAATCTGCTTAGTTTATTTATTTTTTTGTTTTAATTGACAGATATGGGTGAAATTCTTTCTAGATAATTACCGTGATTTTCTGACATTTTGAGAGTTTCTGACATAAACACTGATGCAGAGTGTTTAGAGACAAGCAGGAAATCTCAGTGAAAGACTCCTGGTCAGGGTTTTTGACTGCACATTAACAAATTATATACCATTAAAAGACCATTAATGTCAGCTTGACAGTCATACATGTTATAAGAAACAGCAAAGTGTCACAAACAATAAAAAAAATACTTACAATTAGCAAAGCTCAGCAGCACTAAATTACAGTTATCAGAGCATATCAGACTGTAAATTCTGCCATCACAGGATTTAATTGTCTGCCATAGCTGCAGAAGTGTTAAACACACATCTCTTGGCTTCCTGTAATGAGTCACTGCCCCATAAGCCCCTCCCCTCCCGGTCTCTGACTCAGCACCTCCTGTCTGTCCTCATGTTCACTTGTTCCCTCCCCTTCTGATCTCCACTTGTAGATGGGTGTAAGCAACATGTGGCAATCTGTAAGAGCTCACAGGCCACATTCACAGCAGCAACACATGTTGTTTAGATCAGAGCTCAGACTAGTTTCATTTTTAAGGAAGTGAAACTCACACAGTCACTGACACAGAGAGTAGAAATGGCGCAGAAAGGAGTTCAGCTGGACCAGGAAACTTTCTCTTGTTCGATCTGTTTGGATCTACTGAAGGAGCCAGTGACTATTCCCTGTGGACACAGCTACTGCATGAACTGTATTAATGGCTTTTGGGATGGAGAGGACGAGAAGAAAACCTACAGCTGCCCTCAGTGCAGACAGACTTTCACACCGAGGCCTGTCCTGGTGAAAAACACCATGTTAGCAG
>NW_005191880.1:0-1784 GCF_000239375.1 Pundamilia nyererei
TTCAGGTCCGTTGTGTAACACTGCAGCAAGTATACTCAGAATTCCTCGGCCTATCCTGATGGCTAAGCCCAGCAATTCATCTGCTTGTGTGTAGTGACCTCATTCTTTTGGTCACTACACAGAGCTCATGAGCATAGGTGAGTGTTGGAATGTAGAAAGATTAAACCAGAAGCTTTACCTTCTCTCTCCACAGCAGTCTCATACTGCACAATACCAACATAGCTGAATACTCTCATAATAGGGAACGACTCTCCTCCAACCAAGAGGAAGCAATCCACCATTTTTCAGCAGAGGACCATGACCTCAGACTTGGAGGAGTTGACTCACACTCAGCTGCAAACAGACCCAGCATGTGCTGAACATCACGTTCTGATAGCCAACAAAAGGAAGGGATCCAGTCCTGAGATTCCCTAAACAGACACCCTGGATCCAGTGGATATGCTTTGATAAAGTCCAGCCCCTTTTCCGAACTTTGATCCCAGAATCATTCTCATTCCAACTGTAGCTACAACTAAATACACTACTTTTGGTTCCTTTGCCACTGGAGAGGTGCCTTTCCTAAAAATCAAACTGTGCCTTGAGTGGACAGATACTGAACTTAAGTGGTGGGCATATGGAACCCTGTTATTCATTCAGGCTGTGTCCAGCCAAACCCATGGCTAATGGCCCAAACAGCAAATGCTCACCAACCAGAGTTTTACCCATTAAAAATAACATTTAGAAAGTTTAATAGCCATCTAATTTAATTATTTCTTTAAACATTATGTTGTCAAGTGGCGCAAAGAGAAGAAACTATCTTTTTCACGTCAATTCGTGGAAGTGTTAAAAAGCCCATGGAGCCTTAAGTAAGCAATTTTTAAAAGGGTTGAAAATACACAGCTGGAAATATGCAGCAGCAAAATTACTCTCTGCTCTCTTTTGCCCACAGAAGTTCTCGCACATTGGGTAACATCTTGGCTGTGCCATGGGTCCACACCTCATTGAGATTTTATGCTACTGAAGCTCTTTGTGTTTTGATTCTCAGCTGGTTTTGTTGTGGCTGTTATTTATCCCGACTTTGTGCAAATTACATACTTTTGTGTTGTTTATGTGATATGTTATCACTAGTAAGCAATAAGCAATAAACAAAGCCTATTTCTGTGGAACCTCCTCCTCTCTTGTCTCTTGTATGTGTTCAGTTTTTCTCAACAGAATAAGGGAAAGAAGCGAACAAAGGAGAAAGTAAAAAGCTAATTGCTGTTCAATGCACATTGACTTTTAGCCCTACTGGGGGCGCTGACAGCTTGCAGAGCGACCAAAAACCGCCTCTGTGCTTCTGAGCCACCAGAATACAAAATAACCGGCATGAATGAATCCACTTTAAAGCTCAGAGTGTGAATATATGGTCCACGTGAAAGTGGATGTGATTATTCGAGCCTCTGCATGTGTGTTGAGGTGTAGGACATATGCCTAAGCAAACACACACCACACACACAGCCCACCGCAGTTGATAGCTCCTGCTCGGTGGAAACGTATCAGTTTCAAGATTGAGAAATTATTTGATTATAAAATAGCATTGACTGTGTGTTCTTCTGCAACTCATGCCAGCTCCTGGATTCATATGCCAGCAGGCCGAGCCCAGCAATTTGTGTGGGAGTCAACGTGTGTGTGTTTTTGTGTGTATCCGCCTGTGTGTTAGAGTCAGGAAATAGAAAAAGGGAGTGAGGCTGAGATTGAAAAATTGCTAATGCATGCATTTACATAAACACCAGAGCTCCATCACTGATGTACGTGTTTGTACGTGT
>NW_005191881.1:0-1783 GCF_000239375.1 Pundamilia nyererei
TCTTTGCACTATCTCACGAATGTGGGATGATATGAATGTTATTGTAAAAACTGAAGTGAGGAAAGTAAATTGAGTTTTTCCTGTTGGGGGAGGGGGATCAGGTGATCCTTGTCCTCCACTTGCTTGGTTATTTGTTTCTGGTCTGTTAGTTTTTTTCATATTAATTTTGACGTTAAACTTTTTCTTGCACCACTTTATGACGGCGTGCATTTTTGAGCTGGAAATTTTGATTTACATAATAGGATTCACCTTTATGTAATTCACTAACCTGCTGCCAACCCCTAGCCCCACACTGGTGACAGTAAAAGGAGTAATCCATCGTCCTCAAGAGGCTAATTTCATCACACACCCCTGGTCTCGACCTCAGTGTATGCTCACAAGTGTCACCAAGGACAGGGAGAAGATGAAATGTAACAGCACAACTGGGAGGCAGGGCTGAGAATTAGGTGGGAGTGATGGGCAGCTTTGAGCACATCTGTCAGTCTTGCCCGCCTAGCTCTGCTCAGGATGACTGACCTTCATCGTGTGAGCCATGATGCAGTTATTAATGTGCTTGGTTAGCGCTCTATTCTGCCCATCTGTGGCCTGTCTTCATCACAGTAGCAAAGTGGCTCCAAACCCTGCACAGGTCTGGGAACATCAGGATAAAGTAATGAATAAAAAATGTTTTTTAAAGTTTGCAGTTGGAGACAATGTTGCTCTACAAAGTTAAGCTGTTCTCTTATTAAATAAAATAAAACACTAATTATATTTACAAATTTTGTTCAGCAGTAAATTAAAAAGTGTCCTGAATTCCCCACGCGATACAGGGAACATCCACTCGACCAGACAGGATGTTCAGAGAGGCTGTCACTCTCAGCCTTAGTGCCCCCAGAGAGCCCTTCTGGATGTTCATGCTTGCCCAGAAAACAGCTGGGGCCTTGGCAAAGCATGTTAATGGTGGTTAACACTAGAGGTTAGTCATATCCCTGCCATGTTCTCATTCGAAAAGGATGGACAGCTTCAGGGGGCGATGGCGCTCTCTGGTTGCACAGTCTGCAAAAATCATTCCCAGGACAGCATTTTGTACTGTCAGTATGATAGTGATGGGATTTCTGGCTATTTTTATTGATCCGGCTCTTTCGGCTCGGCTCACTAAAAAGAGCCGGCTCTTTCGGCTCCGAACCGGCTCTTCAGGTTGTTTTGTTGCTTTAATTAATTTATTATTAACAATAATATAAAAATATGCACAAAAGGAATTACTAATGTAAAAAAAGTGGTTTTATTTATATATGTTTATATATAAATATATATGGTGGGCCCCTAGAGACAAAACACATTTCTAGCGTTAACTGAACTTCCAAAACAGAGCTACTAGATCACTTAAATTACACAATTGAAAGCATATGTGTATGGTTTGTGTATTTATACACAAGCACTCATATACATTCAAATTATTTAATAATTTAATAATTTACCTGTTACTACCACACACCAAATCCGGTCGTAGCCACTAGGTAACAAAAGCTCAACACTGCGCCCTAGCATCCTGGAGCACTTCTGTTGTGTTTTGTACTTGTTTTAGAGTTTGTACGTGCTTTGTCTCTAGGGTCCACCTTAAATATACTATTATTTATTCACTCCACATAAAATGTAATAAATAAATCATATAATACAAAAACCAACTATTTACATTTCAACTTTTAACTATTTAAATTTTCAGCTTTTTCCTTTTAAACAAATTTAAAGTGAAACAACACAAAACACTGCAAACCACAACACAATTAAATATAAATTAAAATAC
>NW_005191882.1:0-1782 GCF_000239375.1 Pundamilia nyererei
TGTAAAATATAGTATATTTAATAATTAACTGATTAAGACAAATAAAAGCAAAATGCTGAACTCAAAGCATTTTGCTTATTTTGTGCTGGATATTTTTACCGCTTCAAAGTAAACACAAATTGCTCAGTAACCCTGACTGACTAATAGATCTATAGTTGAGCTGTTTTATGTGGTAACAAGCCACACTAACACTCGAATATTAAAAAATACTGCAAGAACTTCTTGGTTGGTTATTTTTCACTATAACAAATAGTTAAATTAATGGATATTTTAGAGGTAATAAACGATTTTCTCTGTCTGCTCTTCTCTTTGTTTCAGTGCTGCCGAGTCATACATGTGGCACCCCTGGTCTCATTCCAAATGGAGTCATTCATGGCTCGCGGTACAACATGGGGGATAAAATCCGATACAGCTGTGAGTCAGGGTTTGTATTGGAAGGACACAGTATCCTCACATGCATCGTATCGCCTGGAAGTGGAGCACAATGGGACTTCCCATCGCCTTTTTGCAGAGGCAAGACATTTTTTCTTTCTTTCTTTCCATTTTCAATTCATTGATATTGCTTCTAGAAATTTTTTAGTAATGCCGTTCAAAGGACTTGCAGTAAATACAGTTTAGAAGATGGAAACCATTCTTTTTACTTAAACGAAACTGACAAGATACCTTTCACATAATCATGACCCAAAGCTAAGTTCAAAAGTAAACTGTATGTACTTTCCATTGTCTCCATTGGAGTCTTTCAGTTCTTTCATTTGAACTGAACTAAGCTCCGATTGAGGGAAATGAAAAACTGTTCACCAATTATAGCCATGAAAGTAAAAGATGAGAAAAAAAATCACATCGCTAAGATCATGAGAACTGAAGAAACTTGACATAAGGGTCATTAGCCAGAAGATGAGAGCCCCTGTGTATTGATTGCTTCCAAAGCACAGAAAAGTCTGCCTCAAATTACATCACAAACTACTGTATCAACCAGATGGTGCCCAACATCCTTAAGTAAAGCCCCTTTAATGGTTCATTAGTCTACAGACAAGAACAGATCTGTTCATATGTCTTCCATTAGAGTGAGTAGATGGTTGAATAGCTCTATTGAGGGTTTACTAAATGAGTAGTTGTGAATGAAAATTAACAGATGATCTAAATCATAGTGATGATGTGAGAATGACAATACTGTATTTATTTCAGCTCATAGTGTGTGCATTGTGTTTATTTGTCTGCTAATGTTAGAGAGGCATGTGTCAAAAAGTGTGGTTTTTAATGTGTGAAAACTTTATTGACACAAAAAACATGAAATAAATGATAAGCCAACCCAAGAAGGCCAAGAAGTTAAGTTACAAAATCAGTATATGAAATAATAAAAATAGCATTCGTTTCATCTGTTTCTAACCAGCCGAGGGAGCGTGTGGCGGTACGTTACGAGGCACCGCGGGTTCAATAACCAGCCCTGGATACCCAGCAGAGTACGACAACAACCTGGACTGTACGTGGTCAATCCTTGCTGAGCCCGGGGACACCATAGCTCTCGTCTTCAATGACTTCTTATTAGAGGACAAATATGATTTCCTGGAAATCAGCGGGACAGAAGCACCAAGCATATGGTAAGACACATCTCACACACAGATTGCAATGCTGAGCCAGATAACGCAGGGGTCTTTGTACAAATCAGCATGACTGAGGCACCATGTGTCGAGCGGTAAATATATAATGAAAACAGAGGCACACACAATCATCACTGACACTTAAAGCTTTAGTGGTATTGTCATCTTTTATGTGTTTTTTTTT
>NW_005191883.1:0-1782 GCF_000239375.1 Pundamilia nyererei
TCCAGTTTCCCTCGCTGTCTGCTCCAAACCCAAAGACATTAACCTAAAGAAACAAAGTTTTTACAGTCATTAAGTCTTTAGTATTGAACTTAAATAAATGTTGCCACAAATTGCACTCTTAGCCCTTTCATGCAGGAATTATGAAAACCTCATTCATGGAAAAAAAAACTTTCCAGAGTTTTTTTTATTCCTCTTTAGGCATAAAAAACCCCCAATGTAATTGAAATTTTCTTTATGAACCATTTTTTTCATGGAGTTACAATTCAAAGAAACATGTAAATATATATATGTCAAAGCACTGACAAAAATGTTGAACCTAGTTCTGGAACACTAAACTACTATTTTCTACAATATAAAAAAACAAAAAAACAAAACAAAGGCATAATGGAGGCATGGGGCACACGACACAGGAGCTCTAGTTTTCCACTACAACTTTATTCACCTCCACACATCAACTCAGGATATCGCACCCAAACACAACAGAACATCTCCTCCAAGCTTGGGTGGGAGTGAAGCCCTCTAGTGGGTCGCCACACGTGCCCCCCACCCCCCACCCCTGCCCCCGCAAAAACCCAAAGAAAATGTCCACTAGTCCAGGACCCAGGGCTTAAACAGTCCAGAACGGCTGAGACGGGGAGTCGGAGTACTGGCTGTGGGCTCACCGGGCCGGGAAAAACAGGCTGAACCCTCCGCTGGCTGGACGAGCACCGGGGCTGCGGAGCAATCTCCGAGGAAGGGTCGGAGTCCAACTGTCCGGCAGCAACCCTGGGGCCCGGGCCGGCATCAGTGGAGCTTCCTGTAGAACATGAAATACCCCGAATTCCAATAAAAAATGCTTGGGACTGTTTCAATAACCCAAAACGGGCCGTCATAAAACGGACATAAGTGGGGCTGATGGGCATCATGCCAAACAAAAACGAAACTAGAAGAGCCCAACAACAGCGGCCATGGCGGCGTAGTCGTCACCGACATAAATTGGAGAGGCCAGCGCGCGGGACAGACAGTCAGCGAATAGGTTGGACTTGCCAGCCACGTGCTGAATGTCCGTAGTAAACTCCGATATGGCCGCCAAGTGACACTGCTGGCACGTGCTCCAAGGATCAGAAACCTTGGACATGGTGAAGGTCAGAGGCTTATGGTCAATGTACGTGGTAAAACTGGGACCCTTGAGGAAAAATCGAAAATGTTGTGTTGCGAGATGGAGAGTCAACAACTTTCTGTCGAAAACACTGTACTTACGCTCAGCATCTCGGAGCGTGTGACTGAAAAAGGCAAGGGGCTGCCAGATGCCGGAGACCCGCTGTTCCAACATGGCGCCCAACGCTACATCCAACGGGTTGATGGCCAATGCGATCTCCGCTGATCGGGACAGGTGTGCCAGCAGAGCAGCATTGGCCAGTGCTGACTTCCCCACAGAAAACACACAGATGCGGTCTGGAGACCAGTCAACAGGGTCTTTAGACGTTTTACCTTTTAAAACAGCGTAGAGCGGTTGTAACAGGTGAGCGACCCGGGGAACGAAACGATTATAAAAATTGACAATACCCAGGAACTCCTGCAACACCTTAACTGAGGTGGGACGCGGAACAGCTGTGACAGCCTGAACCTTGTCTGACAATGGGACCACACTGTCAGCGGAGATGCGGTGCCCCAGGAAATCCAGGACCGGCAAACCAAACTGGCACTTGGACGGGTTGATGATCAGGCCATGTTCCGCCAAATGCTGAAAAACCTGGTGCTGGCCCACCGACCTGCTGGCCACCAATATATCATCCAGGTAGA
>NW_005191884.1:0-1781 GCF_000239375.1 Pundamilia nyererei
AGTGCTAGCTTGGTTAGCAAGCTAAGTCCATAAGGCTCCACATAGCTACATGCTATGCTAAACAGGTTAAAAATAATATAGCAGAAGTAAAATGTATTGGGAGTGTGGTACCACACAGCTATATGATCACAGATGAGTCCATTTGATGATGTAGAGCCTAGTGAAGCTGCCTGTGCTGTTAAAGGGGCCATGCCTAAAACTTTAAACCTTAAAAAAATCCACTGGGTGAGTTATGCAGCTCACAATAACTTCTGATTATTTTTAAGATCAGTCTGCAAAGGTAATTACTAATAAATGGTATAAAGTTTTTCGGCACCAGACTTTGCAACTTAAGGGAAACTTACACAGTAGAAGCAACCAATTTGTGTATATGAAACATAATAAATGAATTTAGCTTTAACGGCAACTATTGTTATTTATTTATTTAATTTTAAGTTTTTGGGTTTTTTTTATTGTGATGCAGTTTACATCAGCAGTAGCTTATTATAGACACTACCAGCTGCAGTACTGTTCTGCTCGCAGGTTGAATCATCTGGAGAAAAACAGGAAACAGACCAGATGTGTTCATTGTTAAACGATAGCTATGCTTTCTTGAATCCTTTCTTCATATGAGCTTCTGTGTCACAGTATCAGGGACATGACATGTATAAAGGGAATGAACTGATTAAACAGTGACCTCTAGTGTTTCTTATTCATATTACATCACATAGTCCTGGCACATTTTACAACAGATACAACTGATTTGTTTTCAGTACAGTGGTCCCTCACCATAACGAGGTTCACCTTACGTGGCCTCACTGTTTCGCTGATTTTTTTTTTTTTTACAGCGCATTGTGTTCTGTGTCCTGATTGGCCATAGGCCACTGTCAATCAATCTCGTGCAGTGTCTCCTGTACAATACAGAATGCGTTCAGCTGGTCAAATATACATAAGTCTTCAATCGCTAGCAGTGTGACTCTGAAGTGCTGTACTGTAAGTTTTCTACCCAACAAACACAACAATGTCAACGAAATGTTTTGCACCGTCAAAGGCGCCTGTAGTAGCACCCAAAAGCTAAACATTGCACAAAAAGTTGGACTTCTGGACATGCTAAAGGAAGGTAGAAGCATATTTTTCGGACCATAAGGTGCACCGGATTATAAGGCACATTAAGTGAAACAGAACAGTCAGATAAGTCAAACTCTCAACTCATTCTTGCTTCCTTCACTTCTGTACCATTGATTCATTAATGTTGAATTCTCTCGCAGCTGCTCTATTCTCATGTTCTGCACCTGAAAACAGCGTTTGATCTTTGGTTTCATTCTATAATACTGGACTTATGTTTCTACCAAGGTTTGGACTTTGAGAGTTTAAACAAGAGAGAAAAGTGTGAAAATGTTTATGCCTGTCTGAGAAAAGTGTATAAAGTGTGTAGTGAGGGGTTTTGCAGCCTTAAAACATCTGTAATAATTGTAAAAAATAAAGCTGACTACTTTGCGGATTTCCCCTATTGGGGGTTATTTTTAGAACACAATGATAAATGAGGGACCACTGTACCTCATTTTGATGTGACAAGTCACGTGCTCATGGGAGACCATCTGATTATTGGATTGAATAATGTAATATTAGAATAATGTAGGATCTGTTGAATAATACAGTATAAAGTGCATTGGGGTGACTGTTGCTTCAGCACTGATTAAATACAGTAGCATTTTGTATAAACACATTGACAATATCAAAAAACAGAATATTAAGAATACAGTGGATTTCAAAATTGTTTGTAATGTGATGCTTCTTGGGAC
>NW_005191885.1:0-1778 GCF_000239375.1 Pundamilia nyererei
CAGACCACGCCCCCTCAGCTCAGCACATAAAGCATCACAGTGGGTTTCACTTCAACAGATCAAAGGAGGAAGAAGAAGAAATGTCCTGCCTGAAGAATTTCAGTCTTCTCATCTCATGCGTGCTCCTCTTCATCATCCAGCCAGGTCAGTGATGTTTTCTATTGTAATTTAATTTATTTGTTGATTTAAATCTTCATGTAAACAAGCGTAACACAAAGTTCCTGATATTGTTCAGTGCTACAGAGCAGTTGGTGCTGTGTTTGTTTCACTCATCTGTTCTTCACTTCATCATCTGCTGATTTATGCGTCCTGATGTTTGGTTTCTTCAGGTCGTGGTTCTGAGATTATCAACGGGAAAGAAGTCGAGCCACACTCACTGCCTTTCATGGCTTATGTGACAGGTGAATATTCCTGTGGAGGGACATTAATCCATCCACAGTGGGTCCTGACAGCTGCCCACTGCACTGGGTAAGAATCCCATGCTCTAGGGGGCCTCGAATTGTCTGGGGTCTGGATCTCCACCACGCCTACTTCATGTCCCTGGGGGCGGGGCTATGGCACCCCATACCCACTCTTAGACAGTTACACAAAGAAACCTTATGAATACAAAACGTGCTCACAAACACACACTATCTTTGGTGGCTGCTGCCTCTAAATAATCGTGTGTTGTCGGTCTTGTGTAGCATGTTTATTATTTACTGCTACTGATGCTCATGTTGGTTGTTGCTGTGTTTCTGCTGTGTCTCTCTTTCCTTTGTCTTTCCCGTCCCCGCTCCTGTCCGTTCTGACTGTAAGAACCTTAAAGTAAAAAAAGTAAATACTGAAGATCGAATGAACTATGACAATCAAGTGGACCAATATGACAAAAACTGTAATGATCCGCTTGTGAAAGTCAGTCTGTTGGGCTTTTTTTGGCCTTCAGACAGTCATACTGATTGTTACAGTGCCAAACAGGACAGGCAAAAAAAAAAGACATTTCTTATTCTTTAAATATATTTGCTAATTTATTATATTTGTTTTTAACAGATTGTGAAGAGTGACCTTCCTAAATTTTTATAGTTTAGAGCGTGGGATCACATGTCTGCACACTTTGATATACTGACTGTGAGTGAGGACATAAACATGATGTTGCTGGATTTATATTTAACGTAGCGAAAAATAATGTCAGCAAACATTTTACTGATATGAGCAGTATAAACATTTTTCCAACTTTACATGACAGGAAGAAAACTAGAAAACAAGTAGACAGGTTTGCACTTTAACGAAACGAGAACGTGATCACAGTCCAAAAAATGATGCTACACAAAATATGTTTGTAATTTAAATTAATAACATTCACAAACCCAAAGGAAAGCTGTTTCTTAGAGAGTACAGCTGATCCTCTTTGAAGGTGTTATGTATAACAGCTGCATCTGAGTTTTCCTCTCTCCTGTAGGCCAGAGGTGGAAGCTCCTCGAGGGCCGGTGTCCTGCAGGTTTTAGATCTCACCCTGGGTCAACACACCTGAATCAGATGATGAGTTCATTACCAGGCGTCTGGAGAACCTCGAGACATGTTGAGGAGGTCATTTAGCCATTTGAATCAGCTGTGATGGATCAAGGACACATCTAAACCTGCAGGACACCGGCCCTCGAGGTCTGGAGTCCGACACCCCTGTGCTATATAATAACACACATGCAATGAGACAATTATGATTATTGTTTTTGAACCTGAACTTTTAACTTTTAAAACATGTAAACAGTCATCACTAGAATGTGTGTGTGTGTGTGTGTGTGTGT
>NW_005191886.1:0-1777 GCF_000239375.1 Pundamilia nyererei
TAACTAAGTTACTATTTTAAAGTAACTTACCCAACACTGATTATAAATGACACACACTGGTCAAAAGTTCATGACAAACACTTCAATAAAAGTTCAAATCTAAAATAACAAAATGATGAATCATCCAGTTATTTTCAGTTATTTTGCAGGTAAGCCCAGACCTCCCTCTCTCCATGTCCTCCTCTGGGGAAATATCAAGCTTTTCCCGGGCCAGCTGATAGATGTAGTCTCTCCAGTGTATTTACACTGGGTCCTCCTCCTGGTAGTACATGCTCAGCTGAACACCTTACCCATGGAGGCGACAGCCTTAGCTGTCTCCTTTCAATGTGGAGGAGTAAAAACACATTTATGATCTTCATCTCAGTATTTAGGTATGAACACAAAACCACCTCCACAAATCAAAAATGTAAAAAAAATTTTTTAATAAAAGCACAAAGAGGCTTTAAATCAATTATTACAGTGATTCTACTTTAGAAACATGAACAGGTAGAGACAGAGGATGCAGCCTGACTGCTGATCATTTGATTACCTGTTGAAGTTTAGGGTGGGGCTGCTGGGCTAGCGTCAGCATTCACTCAGCTTTAACTCACACAGGATTCTGGGCTAGCTTAGCGTTAGCATGCTGCCTGTGTGAAGTTTTGTTAGCAGTATAATGCAGCTGCATACAGTTTGCACTTTACCATCGCGCTCCCATCCTTTTGTGCAATAAAAATAAAAGTAATGTCCATATATGTGTGTGAAGTGTAAGTGATAAGTGGATCTGAAGTACTGGGTGAGCAGAGATGGGAATTAAGAACCAGTTCTTGAATTGAACCGGTTCTCAGTTCCTATCCCTGCTCACAGATATGCCTCAGCTCACTGTTATGTTTCAAAGTGCTGACATTTTTATTTTGTTCATGAAACTCTTTCAACTTTTTATACATTTGTCTTCACCAGCACCACCTGTAGCTGCATTGCCACAATCAGTACTAGTACCAGCTATGCCAACAACCTCAACACTGTGTATCTTAACATGTCTGTGAATTAGTGAGGTTGTTTTGTAATGGCAGGCAATGTCTTTTTTTCAACATCTACTGAACGTCTAGTGTTGATGTCCTTAGGAACTCTGGATATTTATGGTCCAGGTGTGATATGTCAAACTTAGAAGCAGTATAAAAATGATGTCTAAAATGAGTCTATAGGCTCTGTAGTCCCATGTTTCCAGAGGGTGCAGGGCATGTTTTCTGTACAGAAACAGTTATATGTGAAAGAATGCAGAGTGACTAGTAGACATATCAAACATGGTGCAGGCTCCTGATGCTGAAACAAAAGTGAGCAGTTGCACGGTTAATTTGGAGCACAAATGTCTCCAGCTTCTCACAGACTCAGCGTATCGATAAAGATGAGCAGATAGTCCAGTTCATGCATACACACTTGCACAAACTTCTTGTACTTTCCATCGCAACCTCTCTCAGTCCACCTGCCTGCTAATCACCACCCTGTTCACTTTCTCCTAAAATCATGAGCTCTTCAAAAAAAACAGGAAACTTGTAAAAAATGAACCATATATAATGCAAATACTCTTTTAAGATTATTAAACACATGGTACTCCTTTTAGAATAGAATAGAATAAACCTTTAATTGTCCCACAAGGGGAAATTTGGTATTTTATTAATTATTATTATTTTATTCTATTATTCTGTTTTAAAGGGAATTCCAATATGTTTGTAAATATTTTAACCATTACTATTTAACATTTTAAAATCAATTTCAATGTTTTTAATATTTGAACACATTT
>NW_005191887.1:0-1777 GCF_000239375.1 Pundamilia nyererei
AAAAAAAAAAAAACTAAAAAAAACCCCACGAAATTATTTAGGGGGGCTTAAGAATGTTTTAGGGAGGCTTCAGCACCCCTAAAATAGGCCTAACGACGCCACTGAATTGAATCGAATCGTGGATTGAATCGATTCGGGACCTTGTGAATCTGAATCGATTCTAGAAATCAGTGACGATACCTAGCCCTAGTGGGCACTGCTGACACTGTCATCTCTTGTGAGGGCCACTTTAGTGTTCAAGTAGTACCAAAAAAACAAACAAATGAACTAGAAAACACCCACAAATATTTCCGAAAATCATCTTTTTTGGTGTTTTGTCTTTTTTTAAATTCAAATATTGAATTACAAGACAAAACTGCAAACATGGACGCAATTTTTTTCTCACTCCTAACTAACTGAAGCCTTTCATTGAACTACCAAATAAACACATTGGTACTCTCTTTCTGGCCAGATGCGTGGCAGGACTTCTGCTAAAATTTTTGTTCCTGTTTAACAAAATACAAAAGCAGATGTAAGTGTACACATTAGTTTTTGACTGTCAGTGAAAATTGTTTCCTTTCCAAATAACTCTCATTTTACCAACACAGTCAATCCCTCAACATGTTTGGACTCTCTGCTAAAATTGCCTTTATGTTAAATAATTTTTTACTTTTTAAAGAATGAATTTGGACATTGCACTCAAAACCAAACAAATCCTCCCTTACAAAAAGCTAACTTCAAGGGCCAAATTGCATTACATTTCTCCATATCAATAAACAGGCCACAAGTAGGAGTGACGTGGGCCACAAGAGGCCCCTAGGTTGCAAGTTTGAAACACCTGCTTTAATCAGATGATCACACAACACAGATGCTAAAGTTGTAGAATGTGTTCTCAATTATAATTTTCCATACATGTATTGTTCAGGGGTATAACAACTCAAAAGAGTACAAAGGCTGAAGAGTTAAGTCCTACTCATCATTTTCCGATTATTCACTTTTAGTGTTGTTCCAGCCTACATGGTTCACACAGCTTGATATACTGTTGATACAGAAGTCCAATCTCACAATGGGAGTGCCTGTAATCATAACTCTATGACAGAATGCCAAAAATACACGACAATGTCCTGTAATACTGTGTGGGAGTGCCATATTTATATAATATTGATACTTCATTTGTAAAATATCACATCACATATCAGATGTACCAATTAGAAAATATATAAAATATGCTGATACTCATATATATCTTATATACACATTTATATCAACTTTTTTTGTGGTCTGCTTTTCCCTAGCTCTCCAGTCACATGATCATATGACACATGACTTCAAGCACTCTTTTGCCGTTTTGTATCTTCCTGTCAAGGTCTCTGTGCAGCAGACAGGAAGGGAGGAACCAAAAGCAGATTCTATGATGTGAAACTTAAATTCAAAAACTCCAGCTTTATTGCTGGCACGAGTCAAAACAAAAGCAAATTGGAAAAACTCTGAACAGAACACAAAGGCCAGTACAACGCGACACTGAATGGAGGAAAACACAGACAATAAATACAAGGAGTAAAGTATGGCGTTATTTTTGTGCCACTATTCTGAGCACACAGAAAAAGTTTTGAGCACACGTAAAAATAAATTGCAAGTACAAGTGTTGCATTTAGAAGTTAATTTTATTTTGAGCAAAGAAAAGCTAAATTTGAGCAAACAAAATTCATTGCTGCGCGTGAAAAATGTATTTCAGTGTTTGCTTTTATCAGAATCAGAATCAGAATACTTTATTGATCCCTGGGGGAAATTATTTTTT
>NW_005191888.1:0-1776 GCF_000239375.1 Pundamilia nyererei
GTAATTTAACTCTTTCTGCACCGCTGGGTGAATGAGACGTTGACAGATCGTTTTTTTCTTTCTATCTGGTTTGTTTTTCTTTATTCGAAGAGATCGAATTATTGGTGGGGACAATTCAATAACCACTGGATATTGGTGGGGACACGTCCCTTCCGTCCATGCCAAATCTACGCCCTTGCTCTGCAGAAATTTGGCAACCTCTGCACAGGGGGTTAATAAAGGCAAGAAACCTTTTTCTGTTGTAATTTAAAGACCACGAATGTTGTGAGAAAGCATGTTTTCATGAATTGAAAGAAAACTAACCTTCCCGCTAGGGCTGGGCCATATTATACCGTTCACGGTAATACCGGTATAATGTTGGGCAATGATAAGAAAATGAAATATCGCGATAGAATATGGCTAAAACATGCATACTTTGGATCAGGTTTGCTTTTTCAAGTACTGGCAACTTACTAGATTTGAAACTGTCATTTTCTTTTTTTCATAATAGGCTTAGAACAACACCTTGTTTTCTCAGGATAGTGATTCCTGTCATCTGAGAATCCTACTGACTAAAACTCATGTCAACTCATATATGCTGTTACCTTTGATGTACTTTTGACCCCCAGCTGCTCCTCCCATAAATATCATTGTTGATGGCTCTAGAAAAGCAAAATGAGGAAGAATAACATGTACTGATTAGCGTATTTGGTTAGGGCTGTTTTTTTAATATTGCCACAAGAAAGACTATTAATCTCAGTTTAGCTAATTTGCTTTAGAACATTGAAAGGAAATAGGCAATGTTTTTTGACTACCCTGGATAAAATGTCACCAAAATGATGTATTTGTATATTTATTTAGAATACCTGTCTCAGGTTTGATTCTTCCAACCACATTTTGTGTTTTGTCTTCTCCTTCTGTTGTCACTCCTTTTGCTTCTGTCTTTTTTATCATGGTTTCCTTCAAAACTGTAACGCTTGGACCAAAGAAGGCTTTTTTCAAAGGATCAACTGCAGGGTCTGTTAAGTTGATCCATATCTGCATAGAGACACCACCTGGATTCATTGGTTCTAAAAGACACAAATACCAATGTATAATTAATATACAAATACCAAGAAAAGGCTTCAAGAGCAACTTGAAGCTGGATTCTATCCAGCCATAGCCAGAGCATCCGCATACTAATCATTAAAGTCAAAGTCTGTCTTTGTGTTTCTTGGGGGTTTTCTGAACAAAGGATGATCAAACACTCTGAGGTCAAAACAGAGTTAAATTTGAAATGTAAAATTTATTATTGGCTTTTTTTTTATTCTGGAGACCACATATTAGTAAAAAAAAAAATATTGAATATAATTCAGTTAATAGATTATCACAATGATCCATGCCTCACAAATACCCAATACCAGAAGCATTTTTTTTCTCCAACGAGGCTGCATGCTTGTCTTCATGTAACGTTTTTGCATTTGCCATTACTGACTTACACACAATAGGCTTAAAGCATCATCCAAGTGTATTAGTTTTCAAAACGCAGATGTTGTGATGTCCACAAAGTATTAGTGTTAAAAGAACTTACCAGACATGGTGTTTGAAGTGAAGAGCAGAGCTTGACAATCACAGAGTATCTTGTTGTTTGTGACTTCAGCTTAGTCTCATTTGTTAAAATCAGTGTTGGGACAAATGCGTTATTAAGTAACGCGTTACAGTAACTACGTTATTATTGTGGTAACGAGCACGGTAACTAGTTATTATGCCAAAACCAGGAACGCGTTACTCGTTACTGAGATTTAGATAGGCTCGTTA
>NW_005191889.1:0-1770 GCF_000239375.1 Pundamilia nyererei
GGATGCATTTGACATATGTTTCACATATTATAGCCCAACAAGTTACTTATAGCAGTTTAAATACGAGCAATCAGTTTTTGGCAAATACCGGAAATCAGTTTTTGGCAGACAATCACTTTTTGGCACAACACCGTAAAATTCACGACAACTGAATTTATATGTACAGCTGTTTATATCTAACTATAAAGTGCATCCTATAAACTTAAAAAACGAACGTATTTGTTGTTCTTTTTTTAAAATTTGCATATTGGTTGCATAGTTTTATATATTGACCCATTTTATATTTGTTATGTACAATTTGGGGCTTTTCCAGATAAATAAAGTATAGCAATTAATAAACAAAAATCAACAATTAAAAGAAGACAGCATTCCCTCTAAGCCACGTGTAAACAGATTCCCTGGATCCAGAAGTCATATTTTCTTGAGAACATCAAATCAAAGTCTACCAGTTGCTTTTTCCTTTCTAATCTGACATGTGATTGTAAAGATACTGCGAGATCTGTGCATCTTTGTACCCAATTTCACCATGGTGAAGAGTGCTTTCAAAAGTTCCTGGATCCAGATCCAGATCCAGATCGGCTGCACCTTTGGTAAAAAATGTTCATGCAAATCCCTTTTTTTTTTAGTGCAGCCAAACCAAACCAATCCCATAACTTCCTTGGTGGAGGTAATTAAATAACCAAAGAAAGCTTCTCAGTTCCCTGCAGGCTGAGAGGCACTAAACAGCCTTTTTGTTCGAGCTGTCACTGGTACACATGATTTATAAGGTCCAGTGGTTACAAGAAGGAAAATATTCTCTAATGAAAAAAATACACGCTAAATACACTTATAAGAAATTCAAGGAGTGTGAACTGAAGTTACCCTTATGATTGTGCTTTATTGCACTAATGATGTTTAAGGGAACGGTTAGGTTTTCCAACAAAGTGTAGAACCTTCACACTTTTTGAAGTCTTTTTTTTTTTAAACGAACACCACTTCCTGTTTCCTGTGAGCTAACTCTATAGAAGATCAAATTAAAGTGATTTAAGAAACTGCAAATGGAGCTTAACTGATCTCTCTGTATTAACTGATAATGATCCATCTGGTGCTGTTCAGTATAGTTTTTCTTTAATATTTTTAATTAGATTAATAATGTAACGTACTAAAAAACAACATATGCAAATGTTTAACTCATTTTACATGCATTAAGTGTATAAAACAGATGAAAGCTGGAAAGTTACAAAAAGAAAGAAAAGACAATGTTCTCTTGTGCCTGGCTGGACACACACACACACACACACACACACACACACACACACACCTCAGTATAACTATTCAGACGTTTACAATACGACTGACCAAATTCACTTCTCCTCTGTAAATCCACATCCTGTTTAATTTCACTCTGCTGACTTCTGGATTCTGACACATGCATTGTCTCTGTAGGTGTGTGTGTGTGTGTGTGTGTGTGTGTGTGTGTACACGGAGGATTTTGAAAGCCATTTTGGGGAGCAGGAAAAAGGATGGTAGCAATTTAGTATCTCTGGTTCTCCAGTGCAGCGACCCACCTCTGCTCATTAGAGGGAAACATCATCCTCTCTGAGGTATGTTTTGATTTAGCTGTAACAGAATAAAGGAACAGTGTGCATAAATAATGCTCGACACTGAATTATTTGCCAGACTCAAGAGACGAACATGAAGTGGGTTGCTCGCAAGCAGCAGTACTTTACCCTGCACTTTGTCAGCCCCAAGAGTCCAGAACATGTCATGCCTGTCTCATGATCCTCGTTC
>NW_005191890.1:0-1769 GCF_000239375.1 Pundamilia nyererei
GGATAAGAATCTGACAACTGAGCAGGTATATATGACATATGCTAGAAAGGCTATAGTGTAATTCAATCAAAACAGACTTAGAAAAGAAATGATTTTCAGTTTTTCGGTCCTTATGGTGGAAAAAGTTGGTAACTTGCTCTTTTGTACATGCTGCAATTACAAATAATCACACACACATGCACACACAAGCTGGTGATTCATAGCAGAGAGATAACCGGCATCTTTAAAAAGATAAAAATAAAAAATCTAAGTGATAAAAATCCAATCAAGATTCTGAAACCTTTAATCATTTGCTATAAAGTCATGCATTTCCTGCCTTTGATGAGTTTTTCCCTGACAGGTCAACAATCAAATTTTTCCAGTGTGGACATACTCCTATCTGTCCGTGCTAGTGCCGGTGTTCCTTCTCACTGACTGGCTGCGTTACATGCCTGTAGTGGTGTTTCAGTGTGTTATGCTCTTCATCACCACAGCACTGCCGCTGTGGACAGCAAGTGTGCCAGCCATGCAGGCTACGCAGTTCTTTTACGGAGTCGTGACAGCCAGCGACATAGCCTACTTCTCCTACATTTACAGGTCATGTAGTACATCTCACAGATTTGGATTTTTAGCATTGCTCAGGGGAGACTTGACATTTTGAATATGCTCTTTATTACAGTGTAATAGATTTGAAGAGATACCGAAAGGCCACCTCTTACAGCCGCAGTGTCCAGCTCCTGGGGTATACAGTGGGCTCCGTGTTGGGTCAGCTGCTTGTCAGCTTCGACCTCATGTCATACAACAACATCCTGGTGTTCACTCTGGTTCTCACTGCCATCGCTCTCCTCACTTCCTTCTTCTTGCCAATGCCACAGAAGAGCATGTTCTTTCATCAAAGACGTGGGAGACAGACTGCAGCAGAACAGTCAAACACAATAAATGCATCACTGGAAAATGGAGGAGGTGAAATGGAGAGTGGAGAAGGAGAGCCTGATGCTGAGAAGCTTGAGGAATCTATCGTTACGCAGAGTTGCGGCCAAGTCCTCCTCCAGCTGTGGAGGGATTTCCGCCACTGCTATTCCTCTAGACAGCTGCTCTACTGGTCTGTGTGGTGGGCAATGGCTACCTGTGGGTATAACCAGACTGTCAACTATGTGCAGGTCAGTTATGAAGGCAGCATAAACAAAAATGTGAGCTGTAAAAGCATCTGAATCACTGCAGCAATCCAAATTGCTACTGGGGGCTGCTTTACGATGGGTTTACCTGCAGTGAACAAGCAGTGCCTTGTAGTTGCTGAAGCCTTCTCTTGTGTTAATAAAAGGCATTTTAGATATATATTTTAAACAGAAATAATTAAACACACACACATCCTTGAACAACCTAATGATACCCACACCATACTGCACAGGTGCTGTGGGAGCATGTGCAGCCTTCTCAGAACTTCAGCATTTACAACGGAGGCGTGGAGGCAGTCTCAAACCTCTTAAGTAAGCAACATTAGATGGCATTTTCCCCCCTCCCTAAATCAAATGGAAGTTATCAGGGACACATAAGATTTCTCAGTACCTAATCAGCTGTCCTAATTTGTCTTATCCCACGTGTACATGCTTTCCAGGTGCAGCCACTGCCTACGGGATAGGCTTTACTGAGGTAAGATGGGAGCAGTGGGGAGAGCTGGCCCTGGGTGGTTTCTCTGGACTGAGTGCAGCTTCACTGTTCCTCATGACTTTCACTGGCAACATTTGGGTCTGCTACAGCGGTTACGTCGTTTTCAAGTCACTGTACATGAC
>NW_005191891.1:0-1769 GCF_000239375.1 Pundamilia nyererei
GTGCTGTAGAAGTGGTGTTTACTGCGGTCATCCTGAAAGTGTGGTCTGACAGGAATATAGGAGCACATGTTCCTGTCCAGCCTGGGGGCAGTATGAAATATGCCCGTTGTCCACATAGCCGGGCCATTCCTTGCACCCAGTACGTGCCATTAGACGGTCCAGTCGTGTTCACAGGGGCACCTTCTCCTCCTCCAGCGGTCCGGTTGCAGTTGGTGGTGTTTCCAAGCGGCCTGTTACCTTTGTTTTGTTTATAGCACATGGAGTGGTTTTTCCCTGGAGTTTGGTCCAAGAACACTGGGAAATGGATGGATGTATTCCGGTTTGTCACATTGAAGTTGATCCAGAAAAGTTGATCACATGCTATCAAGTACAAAGTCTTCAATGGTGATTTTCTTGTGTTGTAACCCTCCTTGAAGGTTGACGTGAAGAGTGTAAAAGGTAGATAGGTTTGTCGGGTCGATGGTGATTTGGCTGTGTTGGAATCCAATGCCAGCGAAGCTAGCAGCACACTTGGCTTGAGTGTTGTTCATGTATTTGCCATATAGTGTGGGATGTGTCGCCGTGCTGGGCATATGAGAACAGACATAACAGTCTGTATTTTCCGATTCCGCCCTGCTCCTGTCGTGGATATAGCGGTATCAGGCATTATTCATCCAAGGGTGGATGTGGTCTTGTGTCATGTCTCTTAGACGGGAGTTGTCATGCGTCTATCTTTTCTGTCTGCCTCGTGGTTCAGCTGTTGTTGGCATCAGCTGGGGTCCTGTAAGGGTGAGCATCGTAGTCAAGGTAACCAAGAGGGTCCACCTTCCCATGGCTGTGTACAGGTCCGTCACACCCTACTGCTTGGTTACTCTAGAGTTGGCCAATGGCTGGAGGTGGAAGTGCGAGCAATGCTCAATCAGCACTTCCCCCTCACCACTGAAGCAACCAAGTGAGGGTGAAACTTTCCCCTACTAGTTGATTTCTGTGAAGGAAGTGGAATCCTCTGGGACCTCAACTTTCTTGCAGTGGCTTTGGTGTATCCAGGAAGGTCTTTCCGCTATTTTGCAGGCAGTTGGAGTGGTCAGAAACACTTGGTCTGGACCCTCCCACCATGGCGAGCTCCAATTTTTTTTTGGAGTACTCGGACACGGATCCAATCACCTGGCTTCAACCTGCAAGAAATAGAAGAAGAGTCTTGCGACAGTTTATTGTTCAAAACAACTTCTCTGCTTGTCAACAATTGAGTCATCCAATCTACCAGAGTGGTTTCACGGATTGATTTATCTAGTGGCTCACTAATAACTGGCAGTGGAAAAGGTCGCCCATGTATAATTTCAAATGGGGACAGTTTATTATTTCCTTGTGTTATTCTCATCCACATTTTGACTAGGCCTACACATTCTGGCCATGGTCTGCCAGTTTCTTCCATTGTTTTCCTGAGCCTTTGTTTTATAGTGCCATTTGTTCTTTCCACTAATCCTGGGATTACCATCCACTCTGTGGATGGTAGGCACAATGGTGTTTTAAACTGAAACCTAGTGCTTCAGATACTTTGCTGATCACGTCATTTACAAAATGGGTTCCATTATCTGATCTTATCAGAGTAGGAATTCCATATGTTGGAATGAAATGGTTGCATACACACTTTGCAACTGAGATTGCGTCTGCTTTTTCTTATAAGTCTTGCAGTGGACAATAGTCTAAGTCATCAAAAGGTCATCATGCAGTATTCTTATCATATGCAAACTTATATCATTAAAAGCTTATACTGACTACTAAGTACAATT
>NW_005191892.1:0-1768 GCF_000239375.1 Pundamilia nyererei
AAAATACCTGTTATGTTTTTGGTCTGATACTCATGTAGTAACCTGTTATGTAGTAAACTGGTTGTGTTTCGTTAAAGAGAGAAATTTTTTTTGTTGCATAAAATAGTGCTGATGGCATCTTGCCAATATCTGCTCTGCAAGCTGATGTCACGGCTCAGTACACCCGACCTGGTGAGGAACAGGCTCTGCTCCACACAGTCCTCATTTACAAAGTGCTTTACAAATCCAAACATTACGACTAACAGATTAATTTTCCTGTTTGGTGCAGCTAGCCAAACAGCAACCAGCCACTTCCTGCAAAAGAGACACAGAGTGAAAGTGGACAGTATATCCTCAGTTTCTTAACATAAAACGCATTGTTGCAGTCAAGGGCAGCAAAGAAGTGATCTCGTTAGAATGATTTTTAGTTTTAGTATCATTACTTTTCCTCCGAGTTATCGATTCTGTCACAAGTTAGCTAATATAAACTAATATAAGTCTATTAGTAACGAACTAACCACATAACTTTAAGCACTTGTTTCTTAAATCCAGCTTCACAGACAGTTTTACATCTATGTCTGTTTTTAGAGCAGGGCTCAATAGTGTAGATTAGCCTTTATTTGTGTAGCTTTTAACAAAGCCGACTTAATCCTTGCTGTGACTTGACTCATAGGCGTAATTAAATGTCTAATTTCTCTCAGCTCTATGTGAAGGACCAACCCAAGGAGTAGTAGTGGAGTAGTATGTCACAAGATTTGAGTCTTATGGGAAGTCAGCATTTGTACTGTATTACTTTGTACTACACTAGTTTTGCACACTTGCCACATAGCGACACTGTAACCTGAAAACTACGCCTAAGTCAATTCAGTGTTAATTTGAAAGTCATATAAAGCCTTATAAACGTGAGTGACCAGCCTCCACCTGACTGATAGCAAATAATAAAAGTATAAATTTAAAAAATCCATACGCCTGTTTTCAGATGAGCCTGGATCTTTCATTAGTTACTGAAATCATCTTAGAGGCCTCAGTTTGGTCAGCCATTATTAGGGTATATGGTGTGGTCTCAGCTTTGGGCTACTCTGGTTCGATTAAAAAAAGACAGCACTATCTGATCAGTTCTGTAGATGTTTGCTTAACAGGAAGAAGCTAAATTGAAACTCTATAAAGTTGCCTCCCCTCCACATGTCCTCTGGAAACCACACCTCACCATCTGCTTTCAAACTTTTCATCCGTCAGTGGCGTTTAAGGAGTTTGGACAAGAAGCCAGAAGAGGCGGGACTGTCGGTCTGCACCTCTTCTTTGGCTTTGGCCTTCTCTCCGAGGCCAAGCTCCCCCTCCAATTGCTCCAACTCTGACTGGTCCAGCAGCTCAAAGTCCTCCACCTCGCTGTCCGACTCCTCGGTCAGCTCCAGCAGCCTGCTCGATTCTGTGAGTCCCGCCCGCTTGGGGTCTTCAGTTGGCGTCATGAAGCTGACTGCTGCTTCTATTCTCTCCTGGATGGCAGCTGTGACTGCAGCGGTGATAACTTCACCTGCCATCTGGTTGACCAAATCGAGGGCATTGGTGGACTGGTCTTGAGGTTCGTGCTTGGATTTGATTGGATCCTGGAGCCGAGTTGGAGGTGAAGCAAGGCCGAGGCTGAGGTCGTCGTCGTCATCGCCATTGGTGGTCATGCCATTATCAAGTGAAGGGAATTCAAGTAGGCCACCAATGAACGGTTCTTCTCTGTCAAAGTCTGATCAAAGTGGCCCCGACACAAAAAGGAAGAAACACCAGTTACCTAAATATG
>NW_005191893.1:0-1768 GCF_000239375.1 Pundamilia nyererei
GATCGCTTGAAAATCTCTTTCTGCAGGTTTTTGTCTTTGCTTTGTGCTGTCAGCTGTGTGTTCATACATAAATACTAAGAGAAAGGTTGTATGTGTGAACTCATTAGGAATTTGGAATTTGTGTTCATGTGTTGGACTGTGGACCTATAGATTATATTAATTAATGGTAACGAGACCACACAGCATGCAATTAATTTTGACAAATGTAACGTCTTTGCGATGCTGCTTAGCGATGGTGGTCACTCTGAAAGCAGATGCTGTTAGGATCACAGTTTTTAGCCAATATTTTCAGGTGAATCTTGTGCCCTCTTTAAGTCATGTCTCTGTGATGTCTTAGTCTGTCCCTGTGTCAAGTTTGTGTGTCTCAAGTCTGGGTCTCAGTCTCTGAGTGTGATGCGTTTCCTGTCTTATTTTGATCGTCGCTTATCTTGTGTGCGTCATGTTTGATTCCTTTCAGCCGTGATTCCCTCCTGTGTATTTATTGTCTGAGTCTCCCTCTGATCTCTGTCACGTTGTCCTCGTTCTCTCTCCTCTGTGTACTCTGTTCATTCAGTTTTGTAACCACTAAGTTATTGGCGTCTGTTTAGTCTGGGTTTTTTATATTTTTGTGTCGTCCCCCCCTAACTCCAGTAATAAAGCTGTTCTGAGCTCACTCCTGTCACCTTGTCTGCATTTTGGGTCTGCTCTCTACCAGTTACCATAGACACATTGCAGTCAGAACCAATGAGACTGCAGTGTGAATCGATACGGAACTGAATCAATAATTAACATTGATAATGGAATCAGAATCACTAAATTCAATTCCCATCCCTATTTGTGATTGTATCAAACAGGTGTATACACAGGTTAAAGAGTAATGGACCAAGTATTGATGTTTTGGGAGCCCTAGACTGAAGTTCATCTTTGTAGACCTAAAACAAATTTCAGTGTATTAAGTATGAAAAGTAATCAACAGTCTGACCTGGTAAGTCAACTGAATAGTCAAGTGCTTGAATTAAGATACCATGATCAACAGTGTCAAGATTGAGCAGGACTAAGACTGAAACTCTGTGAATCACTGTTGATCTTCAGCACATTTGAGAGAAACAAGGAAAATGCCAGTCTGAGAAGAGCTGTTGCTAATATAATGACACTTATGCATCAGTTCAATAAGGAAAATCTGTACTTGCTCATCTATCTGCTTCCTGGGTATTTCGAATTTGAGGCGGTGCCCGATAAATTACTATAAGAGACTAAGAGATTATTTCTAAAATTAGAAATGTTATTCTGGAGTAAGTAAGTAGCAAAATTGATACATTTATTTGTGTAAAGATTCACTTGGTCTCATTTTGGAAGGATGAAGTTGCTCATCCTTTGCTTTATTGATCAGAGAAAGAAAAATAAAAAAGCAGACTGATCACTGTTAAACAGTTGGGAGATGTAGGATTGTCTGGCAAATTTAATATCATTGCTGTAAGAGTGAAGTGTGTTTTTATAGATCTCCTTTAATTTGTAGTTTATTATATTTTCTCCCTGGCAGATTATTTTTGTCATTGTTATCGTTTCACTGTTTCTCCAAGGTGCTATACTGTTACATTACATTTCTCACAGGAACAATATGATAGATGTGTTAACAAATGGTACCACAGAGATGGTTATTTCATCACAAATAAAAGTAATGGTAATTTACAGTTTGAAAATTCTCTAATAAATTAATAATAAATAATAATGTATGGCACTGACATAATACTTTTTGATATTTTGATTGGTATTTGTTTTGACAGATGAA
>NW_005191894.1:0-1767 GCF_000239375.1 Pundamilia nyererei
GTGTACCCCGCCTCTTGCCCTATGACAGCTGGGATAGGCTCCAGCGCCCCCCGCGACCCTGAAAAGAAGAAGCGGAAGCGAATGGATGGATGGATGGAGTCAAAGGCTATTTCATGGGCAGGTTTAGGCAGTTCCTTCGTTATGTCATTATCAGTTAAGCAGATAAAATGATAAAAGGCCTGGAGTTGATTTGATGTGTGGTGCTTGCATTTGGAAGATTTTGGTGTGAACAGCAACACAAAGAAAGCACTGGTGACCTCAGCAATGCACAAAGACCTGGACGTCCACAGAAGACAACAGTGGTAGATGATCGCAGAATCACTTCCATGGTGAAGAGAAACCCCTCAACAACAGCCAACCAAGTGAACAACACTCTCCAGCAGGTTGAAATATCGATATCCAAAGAGAAGACTGCACGAAAGTAAATACAGAGGATTCACTGCAAGGTGCAGGCCACACATAAGCCTCAAGAACAAAAGTGCTAGATTGGACTTTGCTAAAAAACAAAATCTTAAAAAAGCCAGCACATTTCTGGAAAAATATTCTTTGGAAAGATGAAACCAAGTTCAACTTCTATTACAATGATGTCAAGAAAAAAGTGTGGAGAAGGCACGGAACAGCTCGTGATCCAAAAAACCCACATCATCTGTAAAATGCGGCAGCGGCAGTGTGATGACTGCCAGTGGCACTGGGACGCTAGTGTTATTTGAAAGAGAAGGTTTGATTGTTCTTGAGAACATTAGAGTCTTTCAAAGCTTTGATGACGTCAGGCATTTTGAATAATATGCACAACCAATGTGTTTTATCACACCTCAAACTCAAACAAAAGCACATTCATATCTTTGTGTGCCTCAGTAAAGCGTAATGTTACAGTTCCACAGTTGCTCTTTGTTCATAACTTCCAGTAATGAGAAAAAAAACAGAAGTCATCAGCCTGGCTGATCTGTCAATGATGCTTTCTAAGGGGTTTCATGTAGTTACAACAACAGTAAGTGGTCTAAGCCATGTTAGTGATGGAAATAAACTTGCAGGTTAAGTTAACGTTTTCTCACAGTCAGAGTCTGTGTGGATGGCATCCACAAACTGAGCGTCAGAAGGGTCCAACCGGCTATAGGTGTCCGCTCCTTTAAACATGGGTCCAGCAGGGTCCAGGCCTGTTTGAAAGTTTAATATCTTTTAGATTAAGCACATGCCATGAAATTTTATATTACTAGAAACAACAAAAAGAGTCATTTTTCTCCAGTAGTCTCATAATGAAAGAACTTCAACTATGGTCAGTGTAGTACACATTAGTGCATTGTCCTGCTTTGTGTTTAAAATGTCAAACAGTGTCCCCATGTCCTGGGAACATGACTAGTCTTTTTATATGAGGTTTTTAGTTTGGATTTTATGGTTGTAGTTTATTCTCTACATATTCAGTGACCGTTTGTAAGGCAGAGGTTTGGCAGGACTGAAGAGTAAAAAAAAAATGGGAACAGTAGGAGAGAGGAAGCGAGAGAAAGTAAATATTCAATTAAATGTTCAGTAAACAGTGAGTTTAGCTTTAAAGTTGATGAACTCTACCAGTCACAAAAAACAATAACAAAATCCAAACAACCGTCCTGATTAACTGACCATCAAACCAACAAGCAAGTCAAACAACCATTGTGCCTGCCAACCAACCAACTAACCAACCCACCCATCCTGTGGACCACCCATTCAATCAACAATAAGCTAAGGGGACATTTAGCGAAAGCTTTTGAATTCCTTTATTCATCAGCTTGGTGT
>NW_005191895.1:0-1767 GCF_000239375.1 Pundamilia nyererei
CCCACTATGGCCATGGCCTGGGACTCGATGGAAGGCTCCCTGTCTTCATTATGTATCTCTACATAATCAATCAAGTTCCAAGAAGCCCTCCTTGTTCCCTTTATGTCGCGGTACTTAATGTCCGGGAACCACCTGACCTTCAGCTCAAGGAATCCTGCTCTCAGGCATTCTTGTACATTCTTGCCTTCCCCTTCAACAAGCTTCCTCGCCCGGGCAAAGGTGAATGGGGTCGGGAAGGAGTCTCTGGTGGCCAGGTTCTCCGTTAGTGCAGCCAGATTAATGTGCCCCTTGAGATTCTCTGGGCATTTTTCCCCTTGCAGCTCTGAGATGAAGATGCCGTCGTTCCTCCTGAAGAGGTCTTTCAGCAGGAGTTTTACAAGCTCAGGTCCCAGCACGGAAGGCTCGCACTCGAGAGTCAATGTGAGAGCAAATAGCCTCTCGATTCTTTTCATCTGGAGTGTGTCCCTTGTCCAGTGTGCCAGAGGAGGTGGGCAGTCGTCAACAGCTGCACCAGTTGCTGCACCCAGGCCCATGAAGCCCCGCATGTTGGTTGCACTGAATTCGTGCAGCGAGCTGGTCCCGAGTGCTGCCGAGTACTGTCTGTCCATGTTGGACAAGGGGTGCCCGTATAATGCCTCCTCCAGCGCAAGCTCCAGCTGGAATGCCTTCCACACTGGGAGAAAGCCGCCTTTGCCTGTGTGCTTCTCCCCGAGTTGCCGGAGCTGGTCAGCCATATACTTTAGACAGCGAGACAGTATTTCATTCACGCTTGACTGTTCCTGTTCCCGTTTAAAGGGTACAACAAGGGGGAAGTCCGTCAGGCACTTATGTAATGCACTCAAGTCGAAGAATGAGCATGCATAAACAATGTCTGTAAAGTCTGCCAGTTCCTTCCCTTCTATCCCCTCCACGATCTCTATTCTCAGGTTATAATTACCTGCTGCCTTCCTGGCCAAGTCCATCATGTGGATGTAGTAGTCCTCAGCTCTGGTGGCCACCGCCTGAACGTAATTCGGGTGGCCGAGGCCACCAGTGACGATCAATCCACTAATGGGGTGCCGGAATGTGGACATATAATGAGTATGTGGGCTGTCCACATAAACTTGCCAGAAGGTGACGTTAGGCCTAGTGGCAATCTCTGCCAAAGCTGGCAAGATGTCCGGTGGGTGCTGGTCAAGTTCTGTCTGCACGTTAACACACTCGTGCATGGACATGGACGTGAAGAGCCTAGCTCTGGGTCCAAACATCCTTTCCAGTCCTGCTCTTGACCAGAAAAGTGTGGTGTGAGGGTCCAGTGGTATGAGGTTGCAGGCCACGTGCAGAGAACATCGCACAACCTCGTCAGGGTCAGCTACTTCCCACAAATGAAAGGGGTCCCTTGTCTTTTGTCCAAATTTGTAGACAAAGAACCGGACTTCCAATGTTGGATGCTCCGGCAACATCCTCTTCGCTTCATCGAGTTTGGAGAGTACGAACGTTTGATCCTGCGGCAATACGTTCATGCTCCCCTTGTTGTGAATGATGGTCTTCTGCAGCGTGGGTCTGCTCAGGTCTTCCAGTGGAAGGTCTTTGAGCAACTCAACAAATTTTGTTAAGATGCCATTAACAAGGTCCACCGTGTGTCTTGGTAAATAGTCAGCCATTTTACAGACTCTGTCCACCACCACAAGGAACTTGGGAATTACTATAGCTTCTAACTTGAATCCCCCGTCCAGGTAGGCAAAATCAAAGCCTCTTACCTTTCGCAGCACTTTTAAGCCCTCCACA
>NW_005191896.1:0-1766 GCF_000239375.1 Pundamilia nyererei
TGTGAGTGCAATCAAATTCTTGTCATGACCTACATTAGGTCACCTTCTTGCACCAAATTGAATCAGAATATACAATAGTAACGTCTAAAGTTATATTAAAGATACAAAGACTCGTGTTTTACAATATTTGTACTGGAAAAAAGACACATAATTTGCAGCTTTAGCATATTATGAATGTGTTTTTATTTATAAAGTATATTTAGATCGATGAAATTGGTTTTATATCACAGCATTTTTACATAATCTAGTATAGACAAGCCACCTTTTTATCATTACTGTATATATCACTGTCATATCACTGTCACTATTTAAATGGACATGACTTTAAAAGCTCAGATTGAGTTGTTGCTGTTAAACGATTAGTTACTATTTTCCAAATGTATATTTTTTACACAAGCTGAAGAAAAATTCTGCCTATTTAGATGAAAATGAGGAAAACATTTTAAAATTCCCATTTGCGGAGGAACTGTTGAAACCTGTACTTTCTGAAAATAAATGGAATTGTTGTTTCTAGGACTGCATTTATCCACAGTTAGTTTTCCAGGTATGAAATGTCGTCTCAACATCTGTTTCCTCCTACATATAAACACTTGTGTTTTGCGGTTGTGGTCTTTGCTTCGCAGTTTTGTTCTTAACAAGCCCCACCGTTTTTTGGTATTTCTGTTACTCGACCAAACAAAGCAAACCAGTCTCATGTGTGCCTTCAAAAAGGGGGTGGGAACATTTCTGGAGCAAATGGGTTGTCTTAGTCCTTGAACACAGCTGCATCTGGACTCCACTGGGTCAGTAACGCGCATCTGCAAAACGAATGGACAGACATTCTTGTTGATGCTGACTGGCTGGCTGTGCTTTGAGAATACAAAAACTACATGGAAACCTAAACGGTCATTAAGCCATCTTGAACTGAACACATTTCTGAAAAACTGGGGGCTTTGGAGCCCTGGCCGTCCCCCGCCTCTCCTCTACCATTTCCCTGCATCATGGTTTGATGAAAACATCTGAATGAGAACCCAGCCACTCTGAAGTGCACCAGAAAAAAGCTGAAGACAGGACTAGGCATGAAAGAATGAGTGTGGGAGGATGGGATGGACGTGAATTCCAGAGAGGAGGGAGATGAGTTTTGTCATCCCAGCAGCAGAAACAGGAAGTGAGTTAAAACCTCTCGCTTGACCTCCAGACCTCTGCAGATAACATTCCCACCCTCCCCCATCTCTGCAGCTGTGTGAAGCCCTCCCTTGCTTCCTAAATCTGACTCTCCCACTTGTTTCCTGTAAATCACTACAACTCCATCAATCTCGGTCTCCTTGCCAAAGCATGACTTAAAATGAATCAGCCAGTTTGTTTTTAAAATCATATTGCTTAGGTTGTAAAGTTTTATATTCATCATGGTATTTTTGTGTGGATACATTGCAGTCAGTAAGTCAGCTTCTATTTTATGGGCGTTTTACAACTTTACCACAAGTTTTGATAGATAAAATCTAGAACAGTTTCTCCTATGCACCGATTCCTAACAGCTGGCAGATACAAGTCGAACAGGCCTGATGGACCCCACAGGATCATTGCAAGATAAACTCTGAACCCCTTAACCCTTTAAGACCTACCATAGAACCAAGTCCGCCAGAGCTTATATTATATTTTTACATGCTGTAGTGCCATTTTTGGGAGCATTTCAAGTTGATATACATCAATACAACCATTATAGCCCAAATTTTAATAATATATGCATTAAGTGTACAGTAATTACATAAATTGCAAAAAAAGTGCAA
>NW_005191897.1:0-1766 GCF_000239375.1 Pundamilia nyererei
TTGTTTCAAATATACACTGTGCCTCAGGAGGTAGAGAGCAGGTCATCGACTTATCGGAACATCAGTGGTTTGATCCCTGGCTGCTCCAGTCTGACTGTCCAGTATCATTGGACTCGTGTGAATGTTGATAGAAACCAGTTAAGCCTTTTGCCTTCAGAATTTCCTTCAAAGATTCAACAAGGTGCTGGAAACATTCCTCAGAGAGTAGAGTCGCTAATCCTCCTCATCAAAAGAAGCCAGCTCAGGTTGTCGCCTCCTGGGTAAGGCTATTGGGAGGAGGTCCCAAGGTGGACCCAGAATACGCTGGAGAGATTACATTTATCGGCTGGCCTGGGAAAGACTTGATGTTTCCTCAGATAAGCTGGAGAAGGTTGCTGACGAGAGGGAGGTCTGAGCTTCCCTGCCTAGGCTGCTGCCCCCGCAACCCATCTTCAGGTAAGTGGAAGGATGATTTTAACTTTTATTGAAGTAGTTGTCATGAATTTTCGAACAGCTTGCATTTTTCATGCACACCCCAATGGGTCGCACTATTCCATTGCAGTTTATTAGTTCTTCAGATGTCAATTTTTCATATTTTGATAATTCGTGAACATCTTCTGTAGTAACACGTTTTCATATTATATTTAACACTGGTTTATTCGTATAACATTAAACAGACAACACTGTATTACATGCAATGCTGATAATTCATGACGCGAGGTGACAGGAACTTGGCTTATGAGGTTTTTATTTTAACTCAAACAGAACACAAACCAAGACAAACTGAACATATTTACAATCTGGGCAATCAGAGAAAGTACCCAAGTACTGGCAGGGAGAAAATAATGGAACAAATAAAGGATTCTATGAAACTCGGTGGATGCAGAAATAGAAAAAGATGGAAAAGGCACTTTGCCATTATATATTTTTTTATATATTTCATAAAGCCAGACCACAATTCCTGGAACTTTCCTTGGCAGTTTTATTCCTTGCCACCAGTTTGGTCGGCTCACCCGGTGGCAGTTATGAAGCCCACCGATGCTAGACCATATTGTCACTTGGACATACGCTGGGTAAAACAGTCCAATCTCTTAATAGGCACAGCTGAGGAGGTTCTAGTAGAGGCCCATGGAGCCACTCATCAATGCATTGGATTATTTGTTCCCAAAAAACCCAAAAGACCACAATAAAGGAAGAACAGTACCAATAGTTGATGGACATTTCCAACACGAGTTGTTAGATCCGAAGCCCATTTTATGAAGTTTAACTGGCATATAATAATACATATGCACAATTTTATAATGAGTGAATTTGTCCGTCGTATCTTTGATTGACCACCCAACATTCACAACAATGCTATTCAGTTTTTGCAATTCTGTATTTCCATCCAAATCTTTTCGTTCGCCATCATTTCATAAACTCCTGATGCCGATTGAGCGGTCTGAGGCAACAAATAGATGCATTTATTGAGACTTTGGATGTCTCAAAACTACTTTAAGTCTGTATACATGTGCTTTCATCTTGTTAACATGCCATTCTGACCCTTCCGTCTGAATGTCTCAGCAGAATTCAAGACTCCTCAAATCAGACGTTATTCCAATCTAGAGTTTTATGCATTCAGAAAGGTTTTTCTGCAGACTTTGGTTGTGTAACACACTGTTACTTGAGTTTCTATTGCCTTCCAAAAAGCTTGAAGCAGTCTGGCCATTGTCCTCTGACCTCTGACATCCACAAGACATTTACTCCCGAAGGACGGTCCCTCACTGAATATGTATTTTTTTCCAGCC
>NW_005191898.1:0-1765 GCF_000239375.1 Pundamilia nyererei
TATTGACAGTGGCTCATCGATGCTGATGACATAATTACTCAGCTACATTTGCGAAAGAATGCAAAAACATTGACATATCTTTCCTTCCTATGATAGCCTGACAGGCAGGGCTGAGATGGATTTTGGTAGCCCGACTGGAAAAATCGCTAGTCCCGGGACGTCGGGCTAGCGATTTTGCGAGCCCTGAACGGGATACGTTGAGAGACGTAGACATCACACACAATCTTGATGTGGACACAACACTGACATGAGAAACATGACAGACTGGACAGGAAACATGATACATAACTAAGGAGACACAGATGGCACAAAACCCAAAATAAAACTCAACTAAATCCTAGCTAATTATAAAAACACAAGAAATTAACATATTTCCAATGTAAATACGGAATAAAAGAACCCTCACTATAGGGTTTGAGAAATTCTTTCAGTTACAATGTTCCTATTACATATTATTATTATTATAATAATTAATAAAAAGAATCTGTTTATTGTATAAGATTAAAATAAAATGATAAACTTTAAGGGAAATGTTTACTGAGGTTATAAATCAAGTGAGCATAAGGGTAATGTTTTGAGACTTTATTACCAGTGTTGGAAAGGTTACTTTTAAAAAGTATTCCACTACAGTTTACAGAATACATGCTCCAAAATGTATTTTGTAACGTATTCTGTTACTCATTACTCATTACTCAATGAGAGCAACGTATTTTGAATACTTTGGATTATATTAATATATTATCAACCTTTTTACAACTAGATGAATGCACTATTGCTGTGTGATTTCTAATTTTTAATGAAGGATACTCGCCATACCAACACCAACTAGATTTTTAAATCTTAATATAAAATGAGTAACACTAGGGTGGGCATTAGGTAAGGCTGCACTTTTTGCTTCCATCGTGTATAGAAAACTATTTTGCGCATGTATAAAACAGGTCTGCGGCTCCAAACTGTAGTTAAGGGACATCTGGCTAATACATTGGGTTCTGTGTCTGGCTCATTACCGAAAAATAGCTTTACTTTGTTGTCTGGGTCAACTTTGCTAGCGAGAGACATACATTAGATTTTTTTAAACCGGAGAATGCACCCTCTGCTGGTTATTAGAAGGAATGCACATTTAATTTATTTTGAATGATTCAGAAATCTAATGCTACTCGGTGCCATTACTAGTAATCCATCTTTTATAACAATATTCTCTGTATACTTCTGTTTGTTAGATATCAACTCTCAAGTTACCATTGTCACAAAGACCTTCCTGCGCTACAAACAACTGAGGGTGTTGTTGGATAGCATCCGGAAATTCTATAGTAACATAAAAGTGATTATTGCAGATGACAGCTTAGAACCAGAGAGCATTACTGGAGAAAACATCCAGCATTACATCATGCCTCCAGCACAGGTATGCACATGCAACAATTTCATGATTTATGAGTATTTAGCAATATTTTGGACTAAAATTACATTTATAGAACATAAGATATGCAATTGTCGATTCAATTTATGGAAGATTTATCAAGTACAATTTCAGTCAAACCATCAAACCAGGTACCATTCCGATATATGAATTCGGGATGGGTTTTTTTCTCCTCAGGGCTGGTTTGCAGGCAGAAATCTGGCTGTGTCGCAGGTTACCACCAAGTACTTCTTGTGGGTGGATGACGACTTTTTGTTTTCTGAGAAGACAAAGATAGAGAAACTTGTGGAGGTGATGGAGGCAGTCCCAGAACTAGATATGGTAAGGATAAAATAGCTTGTGTTGGAT
>NW_005191899.1:0-1765 GCF_000239375.1 Pundamilia nyererei
TTTTTCCCTGTTTGATTTCCACCCCCTCACTTTGCTGCCACATTTTCTGTCGACCAGCTCATGGACAGGCCATGTGATGCGCAGCCAATGACGGGAGGTGATACCACAGCCATGATGCACCTGTGCTGCTTATAACAGGATGAAAACCCATGGATGTCACCAGCTTTTATGGTTCATTCCCTGCAAATGTGGGTTCACTCTTGGGGGGGAGAAAGACGGGTATCTTTCTTTTATCCAAAATGACTGCTGGCATGAAATATAAGGCCTATAAACAATCTCTAACTTTTTTTTTTTTACTTTGAATTGCTGATTAAAACAAGAAGCTGTTTTTTGTTCAGCTTCATTGCTGTCACGATTAGTGGAGCGGACTCAGGCGCAGACTACAAGTTCCTTCAAATCAAAAGTGAATTTATTTACAGTGTTCTCCACAGTGAAATATATATATACACACACACACACACACACACACAACTGTGTCTGGGGAAAAGGGGCCGGGGTTCCAGGGTCCTGGAGTGAAAGGGGCAGGAGTCCAGGTAGGGGAGATTTCCATACAGCCCTCGCAAACACACACAGCTCCTCTTCTTTCCTCTACCACTCTTGCTCATGCTCAGTCACCGTGCACAGGGAAACGGGTCCAGGGGAAATCTATACACAGACAGAGAAACAGTTAGTCTCCTGGTTCAGACGTACTCACGAACAAACTTTGCAGAGTGCAGGAAGATTGACGCTGATAGCTCAACGATCCAGCGACGAGTAGAGCAGACTCGCCATCTTAAGTAGGACTCCAATTCTCGTAATCAGCGGCAGGTGTGCTGATCATCCCCAGGTGCGTGGGCCAGGAGCGGGAGCCCATACTGAGCTCCGCCCCGGCGGGAGAAAGAGAGAGTGGGAGAGGACGAGAGAGAAAGAGAGAGCAGAGGCGAGAGAGGAGAATAAACAAAACAAAGCGCCTGACTGCTGTCAGCTGGCGAGGTGCGGGGACCATGACAATTGCCTCCAGTTGTTTTGACAGAAATGTGTGTGCTTGGAAATGGTCTTCAAAACAATATTTTGTTATCATTTGTCAGGTATGCAGACACAGGAAATTTGCTTGTCTGTACAGTCAGAGGAAGGACTTTATTGGACTCCTGGCAGCCATTGTGTAGTCTTCCAGTACATTTCCTCCATTAAAGCTGAAAATGTGGCTCCAAGTTGCAACATCAAACGTTACAAAAACCTCCATCAGAGGAAAGTACAACAGCAGTTATTCCCTGTTGTAAGCAGAAAAGCATAACTAGAACCATGAATACATTTGCATAACATTTTTAAATAAATGTTGCACTAAACAATCTCTGACCTTTTTCAGCCCTATAGCTAAAACCAATTACTGCAGTTGTTTTGTGAAAAGAAAATCAGTCAGTGCATTGTGTTTATTTCCAGGTGTTCTTTTGTTTAGTAGAGGAAATGTTTTTAAGAAGAGAGCAAAAGCTGTGGAGAGAGAGCTTTAATTGGCTAACTGCAGGTCACCAAACAAACCCTTCCAACCTACAAAGCAGCACAAAATCCATGATCATCTTCATCAGTATGTTTAGAGGGTTTTTTTTTCTTTTAATGATTTGAAAGCCCAAGCTTAAGCATCTCCCAGTGCTCACAGATGGGAATTTACTTATTTTGATTTTCTTCATGAGTGAGGTGAGAGTGGAGCAGTCACAATCTAGTGACCAAAAGAATATACAGAAGATACAAGCAATAGGAATGAAGGTTTTTTGTAGGTTGTCTGAGCTTC
>NW_005191900.1:0-1764 GCF_000239375.1 Pundamilia nyererei
CAGTGTCTGGCCATATGTCCCACCCCTTCACATCGGAGACAAATAGGCTGACCCTCTCTAGTGTACTTAGGCTTGGGCTTAGCTTTAACACCTCTACTGTCTTCAGAACTGGCAGTCTGTGTTGTGAGCTCCCTCACTGCATTAGTTAACTCCCCTATGGCTTTACCCTGTTGTGTGATTATTTTAACCATCTCTTGCAGAGCCATGGTAAAGTCTGTCTGTACATCACTGGTGGAGGTTGTCTTTTCACAGCTTTCATCTGGCCTGTCACTCACTATATTTCTATGTCTGGCTACATTAGTGCTGCGTGGACGATCTTCCATAGTCCACATGATTGCCTCCTCTCTAACATCAAAGAGACTACACTCAGGCTTGTCCCTAGTGAGCCTACGTAGTTCATGCCGAAGATTTGGGGCATGCACACCTTCAATGAATTGATCCCGAAGTGCCAGCTGTGTGTTGGGTACTACATTAGGGGACTGCTGTATTGCAGCATTGAGCAACTGAGAGAGTGCATGTGAATAATCTCGCAGGTCTTCCCCATCTAGTTGGCGGCGTGCATAGAAAGCATGCAAGAGCTGTGGTGTGGTGCGCTTCTCTCTAAATGCCTCCCTCAAATATGAAAAGAGATCACTCGGTTGCTTCACCTGGCCTGCCATACATAACTTAACTTCCTCTAGGGCAGACCCTTTCAGCTGTGAGAGGATAAAGTCAGTTTGATCCTCTCCACGCAGACCCCTAGTTCTTATTGCTCTTTCCACCTCTTCTATGAATTCATCAACAGTGTAAGCATCTTTAGCTGGTTCCCCACTAAAAGGTACAATCACCTTTTCTCTTGGAATGTACACGACAGATCTGGTTGGAACATTACCCATGTTAGCAATACTAGACATAACAGCATCATGTTTCCTACTCAGTTCGTTAATCTTTGTTTGTAGCTCCACCAACGGGTTACCTGCACTGTCAAACAACGAGGCAGCTTGACTGTCTTCAGTGGGGATAGCTCCGGCCCCTGAAGGACCTTCCCCTTCGTACTCTTGCGACATACTGCAATGTCTCTGAGTCTTTACTGCAGCAGATTCCCACAGTCACTTGTAGATGAGATTCAACAGTCCAAAATCTGTGTCAGGCGCCCTCCTCGTCCGATGGCTGAAGCAGGCTCCTGTTGTACCAACTGCCACTGCACCGAACCACCTCAGGACGTCCACACTGCAATTGGCGCCCTCTGGGAAGGACTGGGATCTTCTAAGCCACTACTGTTGTCTATAAAGCCCCACTCACTGTGTCTCTATACTGAAACTCAAAACTAACCTGAGAATCCCACTTCTGACACCAAACTATGTGGCCCGGTCATGGGGAATGAGACAGGACACAGGAAATACTCTTTTGTGGGCTTTTTTATTCTCCGACTGTACTCGGAGGAGCACAGTTTTAATTCTGTAGTTTTGAGTGAAACGGCAAAATTTAACTATTCCACTGGCTCAGCCTAAACTGCCTTTCAGGGTCTGAGACAAGAGTAACTATCATATGTACATGTTAAATCCAAACAGTATAGACAACAGTAGTGACCTGTCAAGAAACAAATACAACAACAAAAAAGAGAAAACAAAACAAATAAACACATTGTTTAGATCCCACAACTTCACAGGTCAACTGGCAATAAAGTGCACTGTAAACTCTCTTTTAAACATACATTTCTATGGGAGAACACCATGAACTCACTTCGGTTTCTCCACACAGCTACTGTGCTAGGACAAGTACACA
>NW_005191901.1:0-1764 GCF_000239375.1 Pundamilia nyererei
TTTTGCTGTGTTAGCTGTAATTTTAAAGTAAAGGTTTAAAAGGTTGCAAATGTAAGGCTGTTGACTCTCTTGCTAACAGTTAGACTATGAGAGTGTTGACCCGTTTACATATGCAATGTTCACACCAGAGGGGGAAGGTTGGCTCGAAAATTAGAGAAGCCATAAAAACATAAACACCCATGTTAACCTCATTCAATGCAAAGGTGATAAAGTCTTCAGGAAGTCAGCGGTTAATTCACATGAAGTCCTATAAAGTTATTATTATATTTACACACTAAAAAATACATTAAAAATGTTGTTGTGTTTACTGTAGCATCATAGGGATGGAGCAGCATCATTGTGTAACTCTGTAACTACCTCAAATAAAAAAGTTTTTTCATCCTGGCAGAGAAGGGTTCTCGTTATGAAAATGGATATTTAAAGCAGTGCAGACTAGTTAATGGTCGTCTTACCTTTAGATCAGGTACGCCGTCTGACTTGTATTTCAGTGCTCTTGTACAACTCTCATTGTTGATTCTTATCAACCCTCAGATGCAAAACCGACAGTCACACTGGAGCAGAATCCGGCACATAATTTGATGCACTCTGAGGACTCGGTGTCCTTTAACTGTCACGTTAATGTTTCCTCTGGATGGACATATTGGTTTGTGCTTCCAGATGGCAGTGAGTTAGACTTATCTGTAAGCAAACACAACATCACTTCTGTGGCAACAAAAGACTCTGGTTCATATAAATGCAAAGTTAGCAGAGGAACAGAAAGGGTCTTCGATTCAAGCTACAGTAACAAAATAAAGCTCAGCGTTGAAGGTACGTTTTTTGATTTCCTCCTTTCGTTCTTCTGGTTTTGAATGTTCGTTATTCACTTCTTGGTTGCGTTTATTACAGAGCGCCCAAAGGCTTCTATAGTCCTGCTAACTGGCTGGTCAGACGTCTTCTCCACTGATAGCTTGAGTCTAAAATGTGAAGTAAAGGAGAGCACGCACAACTGGATGCATTACACATGGTAATATAACAATGTTCATAATTATTAGTGCCCTGTGTAGATTCTGCCCTATAGGAAAATTCAGTAGTAATGTAGATGTTCAATAAACTGAATTTTAATAGGTTCAAAGAGGGGGAACGAATCGATTCATTCAATGTGACACATACAGTAACTCCCAGCAATGACCCCGACCAGAGTACTTACACCTGCTGTGCACATGCTGATGAGAGACCCTTATACTCAAAATCCAGTGACTCCTTCAAGACCAAGAACCTTCGTAAGTACAACTGAGCTCTGCTAGTTATGAATCTTCTCTCAAAATAATATTCTGTCATTAATCTTGTGCTTTGTTTTGTTTTAATGTTTAGTGTTAAAGAGGCGGGTGCTTCTTTCCATCTCTGGCTGCATCGTCTTTGGTATCGCTGCGGTCTTGATAGGATGCGTGGCCCTGAGAGTCTTCCGCAAACCAAGTATGCTTTCTTATCTTTTTGACTGTGCAAATTCTAAAACTCTGTAAGAACCAACATCAGAACTTTTAGAATGAATGAAAGTGAAATAAAAAACCTTTAGAAAAACGATTTGCACCTAAATCTGCAGCTGCATTTGGTTGGACAGGTGCAGAAATGTTATCTATTCAGCCTGCACTTTTACCCTCGCACTGCTCTCAAAGTGTCTTTCTTGGGCATCTCTCCCACTCGACATTATTAAACAGACTACGTACCAGTGAGTTAGTGAATCATTTTGTAGCTAAAGATAAACTATTATCTTAAAGGGTTAATGGA
>NW_005191902.1:0-1763 GCF_000239375.1 Pundamilia nyererei
CTGGAGCTTTACTGACCTCTGAAATTCCTCCTAAAGTGTTATTCAGTGTTGTGACAGTCAGCTGCTTCAGCTGCTGCTGGGATGGGCTGTGCAAAGAGAGCAGAGAAAAACTCTGATTTTCTCTGCTCATGGTTTCTGGTGTTTGGGTCTGTTTTTCTGTATTTATGCAGATAAAGTGTAAACTCAGATGAATTATACCATCAAATTTTAAAGGAAAATATCAGAATGAGCAAGTTGGGATTAGTATCTTGCCCAAGGATATTTGACACGCAGACTGGAGGAGCCTGGGATCGAACCATCAACCGTCCGATCAGTAGGTGACCAGCTCTACCTCCTGAGCTACAGCCACCCTGATTCATCAGATTCTTGGTGTTACCTCCTTTGACAGTATCACAGTATCAGCTTGAAGCACTTGTTGCTGCTGAGTTTGCATCTTTTGCTGTGAAGTACAGCCAGACTTTTCGCCTTGGGCATTTCTAATCTGTAGCTCTGCTCTAAAAGAACGTACGTACCTGGACCCGCCTACTATCCTTGGCAAGGTAAAACGATTGGCTAGAATCCAAAGTGTATAACATCTCAGGAAAAAAAGCACCGAAATGTGCGCTGCTTTTCGGTCTGGTTACTACCGTCTATGTCAGATCCAGTGCCATAATGGCACCGGATACCGGTACCCATCCCCAGTTAGGAGGCAATGGTAGAGAAGGAAAGACAGGAGAGTGGAGGTGATGTATCTAAATGCATCTGAACAAAGCAGAAGTGCACACCAAACTCAACGGATAGTCAAATGTAGAATCACAGAACAGAACTGCAGGCTGAGTTTGGATGTTTGACTTTGTCTTTCACTCCTCTCTGTGGCTCACACACACAGTGACGTCAGACACATTCACACTCACTGTTTCATCTGCTTTGTGCACAAACTCACTTTCTTCCTTCAATGATCTACATACTACGTGCTGCCCACTGAATACTTTGCAATGTATTTAATCTCGTTCACACACAAAATAGGCACCAGTGAGAGCTCTGGCCTCCTTACATATTGGTGGAGAAACCAAACGCTCAATGCCCTCAGCGGCGGAGGAAAAACCTCCTTTCAGTGGAGAAACCATCCTTAACCCTCCTTGAAAACTGGCGAAGAAACCAGACCTCCTTATGTATGTGTGTGTATATGCATGTGCTTGAATGTGTGTATTTGTGTTTGGAGGTGCGTTTGTGTGACATCCTGCTCACCAAAAGGGTAATAAAAGCAGGAAGCTTATTAACCAAGAAAACAGAACCTTCAGATAGGATGTCCCCATAATAAAATGTGAACTATGATTCACATTGGGAATGTCCCCCACCAGCAGACTGGTTGCGGAGGAAACAAAGGAATGTCTTTGATCCTGCTGCTTGAACTAAGACTTACAAATTTAAGTAACAATGACAACATTTAACAATTTGACTCCAACAGCTGCCAGCTGGAATTGAAATGTAATTTAAATGAAGGATTGAAGGTTACGGGGTTTTTTGAATGTAGAGATCACATGAACGTATATGAATTGTATGATATGTCTCTTCTATTGTTCTATTATCGTACTCTGTTGTTGATTGTGATTGGTTTTATTTCTTTCTTCAGTGGTTGTAGTGTTTTAATATTTAGTCATTTTTTTCCATTATTGTAATTGTGTATAAAGTTTAATTTGAATGAAAGTTACACTCAAATGCTTTCAGTGTTGCTGTGTTGAGTGTTTGCATGTTTAATGTTTGTATGGAAGACACAGAAAGAC
>NW_005191903.1:0-1763 GCF_000239375.1 Pundamilia nyererei
GCTCTTTTGTGAGCGGGTCACTCATTTCATAACCCCTCATTAATGCCGGTGTTGTGACAAGGTCTGTTTGATCGTTTGCTAACCTAACCAGCAAGACTTTTGTGCCTCAACAAAATAACCAAGGAAGGATTTCACAACACCCTGGATGAAAATGTGCAGCACTTTCTATCTGCTACCGCTGGACATGCCTTCCAGTCAATACTATGGGCACACTCAACCCACAATCCTCCTAAAGGACATGCATTCTCACATTTTGATTCTCATCCCTGTCATGCATTCATATGTGAAGGCCGATGAAGTGGGATCACTAAAACAAAAGATTAGGATATCTTTGTTTTGCTAGCTACTGACACAGAGCTATATTCCTAGTTAGAGAGAACACGTTCAATATGAACAGGTGATCGCTTCATTGTCAGACATGACAAAAAGAAAGTTTGTTTAGTTACAAATTTGTTAATTTAGTTTAGTTAAGTCAAAGTTAAAAGATCACCCTGAAAAGGTATCTTGTTAATTCATGTTGTTAAATGTACTTGACATTAAAGAATGTGTTAGTTAAAAGCTGTGTGAGAATCCTGGACACTGCAATTAGTGCAGGCTGCAGAACCAAGCTGCTTACAGTATTTTGGTAACTCTTGTAGTAATAACATGGCACTTTGATGGGGTAGAACATATTCACTGTTTGTTTAAGAGTAGCAGTTACCAGCTTGAATTCAAACTTGCATTGAAAAGCATGGCATGAAATAAGAGTATGATTAATCTGATAACAATCTTAATATTGCTCCACAGAGAACAAATAAATCTATCCAAGCTCACAGTAAGTAAAAGTTGCTTCTTTGTTTGCTTGTTTGTTTCTTTGGCCAGAGCTGGGATCTGGTTAGCTAAGGTATGTATGGACACCTACCATGGGTATTCCTAAGCTGTTTACCACAGGACATTTTTAAGCTTAAAAGGAGCAGAAATGTAAAAGCAACATATTATGCTCTAACTTGTGTTTTGACTCTGGGTATCTTTGTACGATGAGCCCTCGTTCCTGTATAGAGACACCATATCAAATCTGCATATCCACCAGCTGTAATGAACAGTCTTTTCTTTTGAGGTTTTGCAGATTCTGTGTCCACTAACTAGGTTTCATTGACTTGTCAGCATGATGAGAATATTGGATCAGTCGGTGAACCCTTGGCAGCCACCTGTCGCTCTGCAAAATGTGTACTCCCCAACCAGTTGGCAAAACCCTCTTTGTGATGGGTTTGACATATTGCATATTGCTACGGCAGCAGTGTGAATGGATGTGATGGACTTGTCTACAAACACTGTCCAGCTACTCTGTTAGCTGTTGTGAAATGTGAAAGGTGCCACACACACCGAAAATAGAGGAGGTTCAGTTTCAAAGTAAAAGCTGCACCTTTTAAACATGTTAACATGTTCACTGGAGCGCTGAGGCACAGCTTTTACTTTGAAAGTTAACATTTTCAATTCTGGTTTGCACTTTTTCAAGTTGCAATGTCGCTCATAGTTAGTATGTATTTGCAGACAATCAATAAGCAGTAGTCTCTCCCTTCAGAGGCAATTTGTAGTTTACTTTTTAAATATTAGTGCATATTTCATGATTTTGATTATGGATGCATTGAGTAAGGATATAATTCTGAACATCAAGAAGGCATGCTGCAACCTCCTGTTTTCAGTCATTACGCTAAGCTAAGGTAGTTATCTCCTGGCTCCTAATTTATACTTAACAGAAAGAAGACTGATATTAATCTTCGGGG
>NW_005191904.1:0-1762 GCF_000239375.1 Pundamilia nyererei
GAAACTTTAAATCTTTACTTTTGCACTTTTATTTTCATACTTTTCTCATTTTAAACTGGTCATCCACTAGGTTATTGAACCATTTTTACCAGCAATAACCTAAGTTTAAATAGGTAATCAATGTTCTGTTGCATGACCCACTTTCAGCTGTTGGACGGATGGTCTCATATTTAACTCCAGAATAAGTGCCCAGTTCACATGTCTGCAAAACCAGCCCATCCCTCCACCACCACGCTTGACTAGCATAAGATGTTTGGTTTTCTCTAAACACGGCGTTGTGCTTTTATAAATGTGCTCACACTGATGCAGAGCTAATCAAGCTAACTTGAAGAACGTGGTGAAATTAGAAAGTAAAGATCAAAAAGTTGTCCAAAACAAGCCAAGTAATATGACTATCTGACCCAAAACCTAACTTCAGTGTTTAATGATAATAGTTTTCAAAATGGTGAATGTGGATGTCTGACATTCTCTTAAAAATAACAGTACTGAGAATTTTATCATCTTTTCCAAGTAGGCCTTGAGACAAGACGTTTTTCATTTTAAAAATGACCAGAGCTACTCTGCCAATGCTGAACATGAGTATAACCCTCCGTCTCAATTCCAGGCACTTATACTTAGCGTTAAATATATTTCTTGACCCTGGAAGGAAACCCTCAAGATTTGAACCAATAGGGTCTGTGTACTTTATCAGTTGGCTAATGACTACAAAATGACTTGGCTCATCTCTGTCTACCTAGTTTCACGCAAAGCTGTGCATTCAGTGTCAGACAAACACATCATATTTCATGACAACGCAACCTTGACAGAGGTAATAGCTGAGACGAGCTGCAGCTGCCTTTGACAAAGCTTCATGTGTGACAAAAACATAAATCTTCCCTGCAGCCTTGGCACGCTGTGGGATATATTCGCATAGATAAACATCAAGCGATGCTTTGTATCCACTGTACACTTCAGTTTAGTGGTTATATTGTTAGCAGTATCATTTAAGGTGAATCGGATCCCCACATTTGTCACAAGACATACAGATTTACTGGTTTTCCATTTGGAGCCTTGTGTAGATGTGACACAGTAGATGTGGATTACAGTTCAGTTTAACTGAGCAAATCAATCTAGCCCCTATGCTTGGCACACTCACCTCCATAGTGGTCAGGTTGCATCGATGGGTTCCAGCAAACCAGCCATCAGTGGAGCACTGGTCGATATCAACATCCTGTAGATTAATGTCCACTCGAACCACTCCCCTGCAAGATGGAAGGACATTAAAAGAGATCTATTAGGGTCATTTCTACCTCCATGTTTTTATCCTTGGACTCAACTAGAGCTTTACATGATTTCCTAACATTTCGCGATTTGATTGTTATGGTGAACAGCTGTGGAATTGAAGCACTTTGAAATTATATCATTCTTTCTTAAGCATATTGTATATCAGAAAAGTTGAGAGTGTGGAGGTTTGAATGCAAAACAAGGCCATTAGTTCAGGCAGAAAAAGTTCACAACATAAATGTGAAAACCAACACACATGAAAAAAGATCAAGTGCAAAAAAGGAAGCACAACAGACGCTTCCCTGTGACGATGGGACTATTTATACACACAGGTCTGATTGGACAGTAGAACACACGTGGTATAACTAACAAAGGACATGACAGAAAACTCATCTTCAAATAAATCAGAAAGTAACAGAAAGAAAACAAAGAATCACTGAGGGAACTACTAAAAGAAACAATGAAATGAACCAAAACACAGGATGTAAAACTGAAACTT
>NW_005191905.1:0-1762 GCF_000239375.1 Pundamilia nyererei
GAGTGACTCTCTCTGCTACGTCAGAGCTGTTACAGCTGACAAATGGCGGCTGAACTAATTAATTTCTAGTTCTTTTCCTACATGAGTGAAGAGAATCCCAAAGATTCACATGTTTTTCTATGTCCCCAGTTCTTAATCCTGACTGACATTTTGTTATACTGTCAAAGGCATCAGAAGAAATCACTGCAGTTGGAAACCAGGTTAGTGAATCACACCTTCAAAAAGATTGATTTACAGGTGCTCTCTCTGAGCTTTCTTTTTCACCTTCCGACTCTTTTAACTTTCTTAATCTATGTTCCCTTCCTTCTATCATTCCTTCTCTTCTTTCATTCTCTTTAAAAAACTCTCACTCCCCACGATATTCCCTGGGCTGGATTTTTAATGTATTTCTTTCTCCTCTCATCCTCTCTTATCTTATAATTCTGTTTTTTCTATATCTGTCCTCTAAATCTTATTTTCATGGATCGAGGTGATCCAAATGTAGGTGCAGAAGAAAGTCTTTAACTTCCTTTAAGTACAGTGGCAGTGGATGTGGGTTGGAGATGCAATGAGCTTGAACCTGCAGGCGACCATCTTCACTGACCACATCATCTGTGACAGAGGACTCATCTCTCCTGTTGTCCTGCAAGAAAACAATCATATTTTTCGGAACATGAACTTAATTGCTTAAAACATTTTTTCTGCATTTGGTATAAAACAGACTCCAATTTAGACAATCTCAGGCTCGCTTCCCACCGGAGAGGTGACATTCAATGTCCCAATTGTCAGTCTGGATAGCCCTGACCACCACCCAACACACAATATTGTCATGAAAGCATCATTTTAAAAAGGGCTATGCAAACATGGCCAATAACTTTCATTCTAATGATGTGCAAAATGATTTGGGCACAAAACAAATTTTGCTGTTACAAAACTTGCGACTTCACTATTTACAGTGTAGAGGGTACCCTCTAAACTAAGTTTGGGGGATGTGATCTTTGAATAAATGCAGACCAAACTGTTGTTGTTTGTTTACTTACCCAGCATGTCTTGTAGAATTAACTGGAGTCACCAGCAACAGCATAGTGCAGTCATATCTCAAGTCTAATAACAGAAGACAGGAAAAGATCAGTAAAGAAACAACTTCCCCAAACCAAAGCTCAAATAAAACAATAAGTAAAACAGGCTGATCTAAAGAATGATTAAAGTTCAGCCTGATTAATATAAATGTCACTGACAGTTGCTAATATATTGGAAAACCAAAATACTTACTACTGAGTTGATGTAGTAAGCACTCCTGTTGTTGGACAGAAGTCCAACAACAGGAGTGCTGGTCCCGAGCCTCAAAGACAGTAAGAAGCAAGCAGAGGGAGAAAAAACTAAACATTTTTCAGAAACCGATTTGATCCTTAATGGCTGTGCAATCATTGTAACTTACAACACAGAAGGTCACTGTAGACCCCATACAACCAAACTAACATAGTAACACCATCTACTACTGTGTCTGAATGTGTGGTATTGGCACTGTCAGTTTAGGCCTTAAGAGATATGCATTTAAAAAAAGACCACCTAATTTAAATATAATCATTACATGCTTGTTAAAAGTTAACTTCCAATATATAAAGTTTCTAATAAGCAAAATGACCAGATCTAACATATGGCAGGGTTTATCTGTAACATAATGTTTCTTATGATTCAACTGTGGAATTTAACTTAATTCTTTAGAAGGAAAAGCTGTATTACTTAATTCTCAAGTATAAAGCCAACCTAGACTTTAACCATT
>NW_005191906.1:0-1762 GCF_000239375.1 Pundamilia nyererei
TGATTTAGTGATAATCGAGTGTGTTTATGCTTGTCTGTGTGGAGAGGATTGTTGGAAAAGTGATGATAATGTCCGCTATCACTGTCAATTGCCAGTAAACACTTCATCTGGCTGCTGAATCTTCACGTGACATATTATAAAGTCTGCATTATTAACTTTGTCATTAGGCACCATTCTTCTTATTTTACGGCGCTGTTGTTTAATCGGGGAACACTTTCTGTTGAGGAGAAAAGCAAAGATTTGTTGCGGATACGGATTATTCATTGTTTAAATGTCCTGGTAGTCGAAAAGGAGGCAGAGCTGCTGAGAAATGCTAGGAGCTAACTGGGCGCTAACCGTATCATTCAAATGTATTGAATGTCGCAATGTTGGCAAAGAGAGGAAGTGACGTAAGATTTGCGCATGCGGGGTACCGATCGGGTTTCCGGTACGGATCGGGTAGTGACATGGGGGTTGACAATCAGGTGGCGGATGTCGAAGAAGCTTGCATCCTCTCCTCCGGTGTTGCCCACCTGTCCCTGGGCTGCCCCCTGCTGATCCCCGGGCGCAGTGTCGGGCGAGATGGGTCCCTTCAACTCTTGATTGGAGCATGCCGGGTGTGGGAATTAGCCGTTCCTGAGGCCCAGAGGTGGGTAGTAACGAGTTACATTTACTTGAGTAAGTTTTTGAAAAAAAAGTACTTTTAAAGTAACTTTGTTGCACGATACTTTTTACTTTTACTTGAGTAGATTTGTGAAGAAGAAACTGTACTTTTACTCCGCTACATTTGCAAAATTCGACTCGTTACTTTTTAAAAAAAATAATTAGTTTAACACATTAGATAACATGCCGCCAGTGGAGTTTCCAGTAACTTTTTTACCAATCAGATGTGGTCATGCAGTCACATGACCAGTTTGAAACTGTGGCGGGCAGAGCGGCCCAAGCGTTTCAAAGTAGCGCACACACGGAAAGAAGAAACACATGAAAACATGGCAGAGCCAATTGTCTACGCTAGAGCTGAAGACGATGAACACCCTCGGACTCATGTACTAAGAATGTGTCTCTTAAAAGCAGAACAAAAGAACAGCTATGTCTTCAGTGTCGGTGTCTTCAATGAGAGCCAAAACAAACCAACTTTTCAGCGTGAAACAACTCAACTCGTGTAACCTGAGGAAACGGTAAGTTTTCTCTAAATATCTTTTTAGCTGTGGTTAGCTGGATGGCAGTCTTATGTTACAGCAGCTGTGTCTAGCTCTAGACACAGCTGCTTTTGCAAAAGTATATTGTTAGAACAATAAACTTTTCATGTTATAACGTGATATAGCTGTATTTTTCTTTTGCCTGGGTGGCAGCTCTACGCTTACGTACTCGGATGAGCTTGCCCGTGTCCGGATCACACGCTGCACTGCCGTGCTGCTCCACCTTTTCTCTTTCATTTCTGTGTTTGTGCGTGCGCAGTGTGAGAGGCTGCGTTGACGGGCAACAGGATTTCAAACAGGTTTCATTATCTTGCAACCATACGATTGATGATTGGGAGCTGGTCGTGAGGTGTTAACTGCTCGTTACCTCATGTATACTACACAATGCACAAACGATTAAGGCAAAACTCGGGCCGATCCCCAAAACGGTTGTGCGACTGAAAAATCGTCTCAAAATGGGCCAAAAATCGCACAGTGTATGGCCAGCTTTTGGAGGCTAGCTCCAAACAAACATCTGCAGCTTGGCAGCGTATACAGCACTATAATGACCAGACCTAATTCTTTTGAAAACCGTACATCTTTCC
>NW_005191907.1:0-1761 GCF_000239375.1 Pundamilia nyererei
TGGCACAACACCAGCACTTCCTTGTATGTGAGCACAGTCATGTGAGTGAAACAGAAAGTAGCGCTAACAGCTCCACTGAGCTTTTTGACATGTACCTTAACCCTAACACATGTAAATAAAATACAAAAGCGCGACATAAAGTAGCTAACCTCGTATCCGCAGGTTGGAACGTCTGTTTTCTTCTCGCCGAGAGGAAAACTTAAAACTACGCTGAGGATAAACAGGAGAGCTGTAGCCAGCTGCTGCGACCTGCCCGCCATATTGGAAAACAACCCGAAAATCATGTGACATCTGTTTATGTTGAGCTGGGTCACGTGATCGTCACCCCGTCTACCGCATGGCTGTGGAAGCTGGAGAGCACAGAATTGTTTTCCCTCCAATCTGACTTGAAGGCACTGGGGAAAAGTAGGCGACAAACCGCGGAATGAGAGGACTCAGCGAAAATAAACATAAGTTAACATGACAAAGACTGACATTACATTACAGTGATATATATATATGGGTGGGGGGGGGCTCGTGTTTACTGATGTTTGTTGCATTTGAAATTATCTGACAGTTAAAATGTTTTATTATTTGTATTGCTCAAAATGACAGCGTGTAATCTGTTTGTATTTAATTACAAAAATTTTGAGTTTAGGGTTTAATGGGGTTTTTTGATTTTCTTCTTTAGTGTTTAGTTTATTAACAAACTAGATTGTACTGCATCGGTTGTGATTTATGATTGTGTTTGTTTTGTTACCCCTCATGTGTCACAATGGTCTGATCAGCCATTATATATACCCTTGTATGTTATTTCATGTTTAGGTCAATTATGTATGTTTGGGCAGTCATTTGGTCAGTTAAGTTTGCAGTGTTTGCCTGAGTTCAGTTTTGTTTCTTTGACCTCTTTTATGAGCTCAACATTTATTACTCTTGTAAATATAATTTTTGGGGTTAAATAAATGGAAACTATATTTTTCTAATAATTCCTGGGACTCCTGTTTTTCAACTCGGTCCATCACACACACTCTAGATCTTGTTTTAACATACGACATAGAAACTGAACATTTAACAGATAGCTCGTAAGCTGGAGATTAAATGGTGTGCAAAAATGTAATAGCTCATCATTTAGCCTGCTTTATTAAAGAAGCTAGAACATCTTACTATTCATTACTGATTGAAGAAAATAAGAACAACCCTGAGTTTCACTTCAGCACTGTAGCCAGACTGACCAAAAAGTCAGAGTACCATTTAGCCAACCATTCCCATTCCTAGCCTCCATTTCTTGATGGTTTTGAGATAGAACAGGCTTCAGACTGACCTCCTAGTGTCCTTCTACCGTGCCACTATCGAGAGTGCGCTGGTGCACGCCATCCCTGTGTGGTACGCTGGTTGCACAACAGCAGACAAGAAGAGACTACAGAGGGTCATCAGAACTGCAGAGATGGTGATCGGCTGTCCACCCCCCTCACCAGACTTAATTTCAGCTCAGAGCCAGAGCCTTTATAAAGGACCACCTCCATCCTAACCACCACATCTTCAACATCCTGCCCTCTGGAAAAAGGTTCAGATCCATCAGGTGCAAAATCAACAGACTAAAGAACAGCTTCTTCCCATGGGCTGTCAGAACTCTTAATGCAAACTAAAAGTATGAACTGACTTCCCCAGTTCATCCACTCTGATGCTGCTATTGACTAGCTATGTGCAATATCTCAGTCTTTCCATGTTTTGTGCAATATTTTTGGCTCATGTGCCATATCTTTAGTGTGTGCAATATTTATG
>NW_005191908.1:0-1760 GCF_000239375.1 Pundamilia nyererei
ATAAAAAGTAATCACAAATATAAACACTCTCAAATATAAAAGCCCCCATGAGACTGCTGTGTCTATATTTTCAGTCCACAGAACAGAAACGTCGAGTCCTACCATCAGCTCCTCGTTGATGATCATCTTGCTGATTATGCTGTGGACTGTGGGCATCTCCAATTCAAACATCTCAGACAGCGTAGCCATGCTGAAGGACAGACAAGCGTAGTAAAATTAAGGTTTGGCAGAACAGTGACCGATCATCTTTGGTCTGTGGGGAAGCTGCAGTGGTCTACAGAAATCTGTGGTTTAGTAAAGACTGATGAAACTAATACATCTGTGCTCACCTGATGGAGTCGTATACACTGCTGTAGGTGAACAGATAGGTCCTCAGTGACTCTTCTTGGATTTTCCTATTAAAAAAACAAAACATAAGGACGTCTAAGTGGGATTATCACACTGGTGAATGAACCAAGTGATGAACAGGGGCAGTGTATGCTAACCTGACGAGCATCTCGCGTACTCTCTGGACCTCAGGGAACAGGTCCCAAACCTTACTGTTCATCTTCTCATTGATGATGAAAGAGTGGCAGGTACGCCAGTCTCCCATCTTCATGGCTTTGCTGGCTGCCACCACGTGCTCCCTCATGCTCTCTGGGGGTCCTGGAGGACAAATAAAGCTGTGGTTATCCTCTGTGGATGAAACTTCCTGCTGCAACGAGCTCTCGTGATGCGTTTCGTACCTAGCAGGGGCTGTCTCTCCCCGACCCTGAGCTGGTGGTGGAACTGCTTGCTGATCATCCGGCGGCGGGCATCAAACTCATGGGCGGCCATGTAGGGTATTTCCAGCAGCATGGCTGACACCAGGTACACACACTCCAGCAGCTCCAGGTTGATGTGCATGTGGAACGGCACCTATTAGGGAGGATAAACGTCACGATGCATGTGTGTATCATCTAATGGATGTCTGACACATCAGTGTTTTAAAAATAAAGACCCAAACATTTGTCGTTTCATTACAGCCTTGATTTCACACTATTGTGGACACAGGCAGCTGGAGACACCATGGAATAGTTGGCACATTAATGTGAGGTCAAAATTATTATTATTAGGGAAAAAACAAAAAAGTAACTAGTCACCAAGTGCACATGAACAATTGTATGAAATCTTCTGGAAATCTGTCCTGCAGCTGTGAGAGAGGGGCCCAAAAATTCACTCACTCACAGAGTAAATCCAGGTTACAAGCAGGTCAACACTGACAGAGAGACCAACATGTTAGTTAGAGTTAACTGCTCTGGTCAGACAGCACTTACTTGTCTTCGCTTTTCAATCTTCTCCTGCTCTGCATTCCTCTCCTGCATGTTCCTCATGAGCAGACCTTGACCCAGCAGCTCCTTGGCACGGCCAGAGGACTGAATGTCCAGCAGTGCATTGTGGGCATCTTTAATCATGCCCTGCCTAAATGCACAAATGCCAAGTTGGACCATTGTTCTGTTGTACAGGATCTGGTAGGAGGAGGGGAAAACGGTTAAAACAGGCGATCTGTATATACAACTAATAGTTAGAGTCAGAACACGTTCATATGAAGAAATAATGATTACGAGTGCTTACCTGTACAGGTGGGTCAGCGTGTTGGATGTTGTCCTGCAGGTGACTCATCAGCATCAGGTCACGTGCCTGGTACCAGCGTGAGTGCAGAGCATGGTGATATATGTGGCAGAGGATAGCACAGGTACGGATACGGTCGGTGCGATCCTTGGCGTAGATGAACTTGCAGA
>NW_005191909.1:0-1760 GCF_000239375.1 Pundamilia nyererei
CCGTGGAGTGTTACGAGTTCCACAAATGCAACCCGTGCGAGGCGACCTTTTACAGATACCCATTGGCTTCCCATGCCACGTCGGGATGCTTGACAGTCATGTTTGGAGGGTCGTTACTGTGCGAGATAACCCCCGTGACCGCCCCTGTGTCCGAGAGCCTGGATGTTCATTATGATGTTGATGATGGGGGTGATTGTAATGACGACATTGGTGCCAATCAACCCGATTCGGAGTCCGTGTTACACATCGGCCTCGCCGGCGAGGAGCTGGTCGACCACCCCTATCAACCCGGAAACAAATGCTACGCTAATTCTAGAGTGATGCTATCCCACGCGGCAGATCGCTCGCTGGTGAACCGCTCCGCGAAACTCATCGCTCATTGTATAATAGACCTATGTATCCCGCGACACATGTACGGTAACGCCGACCAAGAAACGGCGCTGTCTGATTGTAAGGAACACCTGAAAGCGGCTATCGGTTGCGTCAGGGACCGGCTGAAAAGGGCCTCTGCCGCCTTCAACTGCATCATGAACACGTGTCCCGAACACATGATTCCCGCTTGCGGACAAGAAGAGCTTACCGCCATTGCGGCAAACCGCGAGCACATGAAGCGGCTGCCGGGCGAAAAACTGTCTGCCTGCAAACAAGTGGTGCTCGACGACATCGGACTCAGCCCGGGTGATGTCTACGAAGACATGTGCCGCAAGCTGCGTGATTCGCTCGCTGCGTTAGTTCAACAGGGCGCAGTCTCCGCTGATCACATCATCCGCCAAGCAGATGATGGTAAAATACATATATCACTACCGGGAACCACGATGAACAACGCGGGGTTCTCGTTCGAACAACGGCATCTGTACATCTCTCGAAGTGACTTGCACGAGAAAACACTGGTAGACCTGGCCGGCGTCCTATACCAAACGGCCCTAATGTTACAAATACACGATCCCAGCGCGTTTCCGGCCGACCACGGCTCAGGGCCGACCAACACGCTCCGCATCATGCCTTACTCTATGGCAGACCCAGCAGCCGTCGAGACGTGGATATGTCAATTCCAGAAACAGCAGTGGCTGACCGTGACACCCCTGGTACAAGATTCCTTGCGCCCGGGTGCTCCGCGTGACAAGAAGCAGGTCTCGTACCACTGCACCGGATGTAAGAATTTCTACAGGGATCTATTCGCCAACCGCGTACCCGTGGACAGGGTATTTGCGCATGTGTATGGTCCGGACAAACTCCGTAGAATTGGGTGCTGTGTGAACGAACGCCCGTGGTTGCCAGCTAGAGCTGAGTTACCGTGAGCAGTTATTACAAGAAATCGGCGTCATCATCGGCGTCATCGCCAGCATGTATTATATACGGTGTCCCGTGCACCATGTGATCCGACTAGAGACGGAACAACGACACGATCACAATGACTTTCAGTCACATTGACTACACTTTTCATCACTCTGTGAACACCGCGGACACCAGCCGACCAGTAGTGTTCAGTCTTGACCTGTCGAATTTGATCAACGCAGACGGGTACAGTGCTCTATTCTCCGTTGATTCCTTGTCTATCAACGCGTACAGACGGGGGTCGTGGGACAAGATGCCCGTTAAATTTGCGCTGCTGAACGGAAACAGGACTAGAGCAATAACATACGACCCTACCAGGCTGTCGTCCAAGTGGTCCGTGGACCTCGGCCTACAAGATGCCGAGGTGTCTCACAAGGACCACGGCGAACATTTGTGTGTGACCATTGCCGGGATCGAGACCGAAC
>NW_005191910.1:0-1760 GCF_000239375.1 Pundamilia nyererei
TACGTCTTCTCCAGGAGCCACAGAGAGCTGCTGCGCCTCCAACTAAAATCTCCAAAAAACTTTCCGGGTTTGTGAAAAATGGATAAGAACTATAGTGAGACGACTGCCTGATGTTTAGCAGTTGATCTCTGGAGAAAGTGATGTGGTCTGAGTGACCAAAAGCGCAGAAAATAAACAGAAATAAGAAAAGTGCGAGAGAGCGCAGTACCGAGGCTGCCATCCGTGGCGCCATCTTGGATATCGCGCATCACTATTAGTAATGTGTCACGTGAAGATTCATCAGCCAGATTAAGTGTTTAGTGACAATTGACAGTGATAGCGTACATCATCATCACTATTCCAATCAATCCTCTCCACACAGACAAGCATGAACACACTCGACTATCACTAAATCAAATTTTTATGGAAGCCCGTTTCCGCCACTAAAACCCCCCCTAAAAAAACAAGTCTCCATAACTCTAAATTTCGACATATTAACTCGAAATTTGGAGAAACATAACTCAAAATTTGGAGAAACATAACTCAAAATTTGGAGAAACATAACTCAAAATTTTGAGTCAATAACTTGAAAACACATTGCTCACTTAGTAATCTACATGAATGAGGTCACTTTCTTGTTACCCAGAAGCATATGGCGCAGAGTAACGTGCACTCACAACAAATTGGCGCTTTCGCGAGTACGTTTGCTGATAGTAACGCCATGTGATTCAGAATAACACAAGGATTTCATCATTTTTGAAGCCACGCTAAAAATACTCAGCAATCTGTGCATTCATGACTGGATGTAATACCGGTAGCTTAGCTGTAGAATTTATACCTGAGGGCTTCAGCTTCCGGGTAACAAGGAAAAGACGTCATTCACGTAGATTACTGATTGGCACTGCTAACTCGAAATTTCAAGTTACTTTTTTCAAAAATTTGAGTTAATAAGTCAAAATGTCGAGTTAATAAGTCAAAATTTCAAAAAAATAAGTCGAAACTAACATAACTCGAAATTTTGAGAAAATAACTCGAACTTTTGAGTTATATTTTTTTCTTTAGTGGCGGAAACCGGCTTCCATAAAATTTTACGCATAGAGAAACACAATTTGTTATGACGGTAGTTCAATTTACAATAGGGCTCATTCGCTTGGTCAGCAAGTGGCGGTATCCTCATAAACTGGGGAGCAAACTGCCATTAAACGAAGAGGAGAAGAAGTGAACATCTGCACATGCGCCGTACGGATTGGGTAGACCTGATTTGTACGGTACCAACTTTGCACATGCGCAGTAAGTACCAGGGTGTTTCGTTTTTGTCTACATTATATTGAAATGTTTCATTACTGCATACATTATAAGAGATACTTATTATTGTTTACATCTTAACAAATACTCTGATCCATAACTATAGTAAAATGCTTAGAGCGGAAGTAATGGCCTTTCGCACATGTTTGGTACCGATCGGGTTTCCGGTACGGATCGGGAAGTGACAGTCTTTTATTTTTTTTAATTGAGCAATTGCAAAATACAAATTCTTAAAGAGGATAACACAGGTAATAATACAAGTGAAAGTTTTGAACAGTACAATAAAGTATTATATTTAACCCTGCGATAGACTGGCGACCTGTCCAGGGTGTACCCTGCCTCTCGCCCTATGACAGCTGGGATAGGCTCCAGCGCCCCCCGCGACCCTGAAAAGGATAAGCGGAAGCGAATGGATGGATGGATGGATGGATGGACAATAAAGTATTAGAGGAATAATAGAAAATTTAATAAATAAA
>NW_005191911.1:0-1760 GCF_000239375.1 Pundamilia nyererei
ACTGTGTTACTGTGACTATGTATCAGATTCATTCCATTTACATTTAGCATATAACTGCAACATGCTTTTTTCGGGGGGGTTTTAAAGACTCGAAAGGACTTGAAATTCAAAGTTTCAGACTTGTGACTTGACTCGGACTTTTACACCAGTGACTTGAGACTCGACTCTGACTTGCCTGACATTACTTGAGACTTGACTTGAGACTTGAGGATAAAGACTTGAGACTTACTTGAGACTTGCAAAACAATGACTTGGTCCCACCTCTGAAAGAAATACTGAATGAGAGGTCGCATTTTGTTACAGCTACCACTATGACTTAGCACTATTAGATGCGGTCACACTAATAGCTTGGCTGTCTAGTCATTATTAGAATGGTGTTGTGTCATAGTGCCACATTATTAACCATATATTTTACCTAAGACATATGTTTGGGAAATCTGTGGCTGTAAATAAAACAGCAGTGTACTATAAAAGAAGTTCAACACAACTAGGCTTTCTTTGTGTTAGTTTGCTGGACAAAATCTAAAATGCAAATCCCAGTCAGAAAGAAAGGGTATCATGATGATGGTTATCTCCGTTTTTTCTGTGAGCCGGGCTTTCTGCTTCAGGCTCTTTGCACACTCACAAAAAGTGGGCATTTTTTTATCATATGACTCTTCTTCTGCACAAAATGATCCCTGTGAGTGCAACCTACTCCAATCAGAGACATTAACGTGTAATGAGCAAAAATGGTGATTAAAAATCTGCAAATAGTATAAAAACAGCAGTAAAATGCAAAGCTGTTGCAAACAAAGAGATTTACACTGCAGAAAAATCTTGAGCTTTGTGTCACAGAGCCGTAAAATAAAACTTTTAATTGAAGCTTATTATTTTAACTGAGTACACCCTTAGGGCTGATGTTTAATTCCAACATGCCGGATGCACTTTAGAGCTTTCAAACTTTAACTGGACCATTACAGGTTACTTACATCAGCCTAAAAAAGTACACGTGGAATTCGTGAAATTACTTTTATTGATTGAACAGGTATTCAGAAATCTCTGACTTTAAACTCAGCATATGATGCGAAATGTTGCGTCTTAGTACACCACTGTGAAGTCATCAGGAATCACCATTAATTGTTGTTAGTGGCAACTGTGATAGCCTATAGATAATATATAGTTATATTTATTTCTATTATATGTCTCTTTTGTTTTGTATACATTCCTCTTGATTGTATACATTTCTTCTGTTTGTCATTTGTTCCTGCTGTTTTACTATTTATGTTTTAGTCCTGTACAGTTGGCATGGAGCACCCATAATTTCATTGTACATGTACAGTGGCAATAAAGGGCTATTCTATTCTATATCCTTGCAAAGCGGAGCGAGTAATCTTTATCAAACTGTGGCAAAGCTAGAAGGAGCTTGCATTATCAGCCCTCCCCCAGTCTTTTGCATATGATAAATGGCCTGTATTTGTATAGCGCTTTACTAGTCCCTAAGGATCCCAAAGCCCTTTACACAACCAGTCATCCACCCATGCACACACACATTCACACGTGGGCGAAGTAACAGATCCAAACAGATTAGAGAGGGGGGAGGCGTTGCGTGAGAGAATGTGGGGCCCCCAGGAAAGGGTGGGGCCCTCGGTTATTATAGGCGGCCCTGGCATCAAGGACGGGCTAGCGTTGGCGATAGTTTCCTGATTAAACTCGTAGAGGAATAACGCTACTCGGTTCAGGGTGAATTACGACTTTCACCACGTGACAGCAGCCGCTTTGCT
>NW_005191912.1:0-1759 GCF_000239375.1 Pundamilia nyererei
AAAAAAATCTTAAGAGGAACTCCGCTTTCTAAACCAGGAGGGAATAAGACCATTTCATCCTCTCCTAGTGGGCTGCAAGTCAAGTGTCCGCCCCTCCAGCATCATTAGATAATTCATTAAAGCCTTTTCATTGGAGGGGGACTGAAGATGATGATCTCCCACGTCACCGTGAATGTGATAGTAAATAGGTTTCTTCTGGGTAATAAGTTTGTCTGAAGTCATCCGGGTGTCACGGGTCAGCTCACACGTTTTATGCTGCGCTTGCGCCTGAGACAGCTGGGGACACATTTCTTCTCTGACTTGGCGCCTGGAGACGCTGGAGCCGGAGATGCAGAGCCCTGCTTCCTGTGGACACAGAGAGAAACCAGACACAGAGAAATGAGAAGAGGAAGTGTGATTGTTTGTTCTGGTGGTGACACGGGAGCATTTAATAATTAACAGCCGGCTCCTGTGGCCTCTGCTGGTAGAATCACTGAGGTGATCACTGTCCAGTCTGGGGCAGCCAAGACCAGCACAGACACTGTGGTTATTACCCTCATGCATCAATAATGTAGTAATCATCCTAATGGGTGGACACACAAATCTGCATGCTTTTCATTATCACTAAAGAAACTTTCTGAACTTTGCTTCAATCGTACAGATACTGATAGTCAAGGCTGGTCTTTAGGCGCTGCAATGTGAAGCTTTAATAATAAATTGCATGGATCAGCCTTATGTGAGCTATTAACTGGCTCAACCTAACCCAAGAAAAATGGATGAATACAGCCCAGAATCCATTTATTAATGAATTACTGAGCACTCGTTAGTTAATATTTGTAGCTACATTATCACCAGACAGAAAGCTTTAACACCTACATTAGTTTTTCACTTATCACGCCATCAAGTCTCAATAAAATGTATTTAACCATAAGTGAAACCAGACAACAAATAAATGCTGTTAAATTGTTTTTGTTTTTTTGTTTATTTAAAGGTGACTTGAACATGGTTTGTCTTATATTATTTAAACATAGTCAGTAATATTGCCCTTTAGTAAACTTGGCCTCATTTGAGACTTTTGACAGTTTTTAGAGGTAACAGCGTTAGTAAGTACTCAGTTTGTTTTACGAAGTCTTTTTGTGTTTGTATCCTTTGAAACATTTCTGTTCTGTTTCATGTCTTATAATTAATGAACCTTAATCACAAAAGATGATACTCAGAAACTCCAGGTGATATTATTACTATTATTTTTTGAACGCGTGCTACACAGTGTAATGATCACCAGGCCAAAAGCTTCACTTTGTGTTTACTGCTAACCAACTGCTATTGGCAAGCTATTATCCTAAAATAAGATACAGAATGCGATACACACTATGGTAACACTATAGGTTTTGGAGACTGCTGCTTTTTGGTGACAACATGCAAATGAGGCTTGGACATTGCACATTGAACTTCAGGACGCTACACACACCCGTATTGACTCACCCAGTTTTACTATTACTTTACTTTATATGGACAATACCTTACAAAATAAATAATATACTTTTTTAAACAAACAAACAAACCGTAAAATAACATTTGAGTTTACTGCAAAATACCCAAAATGTTTACTTTATTAATAATTATCTGAGGATCATTATCTCATAGATTTAACATAATTTGTCTTTTTTTTGCAAGCAGTGCACACACCCCATTCAGGATATTAGAAAGAACGCAAGCTTCAGGGACTAGTTATTTTATATACAATCCACACACCACATTGGATCAGCTGTGCTAACAAAAA
>NW_005191913.1:0-1758 GCF_000239375.1 Pundamilia nyererei
TGTTGCTGACCTTTGACCTGCAGCTCTACTGTACTCAGTGTCCGTGTGTTTCCAAATGCACTGATGGTGCAGGTGTAGGTGCCGCTGTCAGAGGTGATGGGGTTCCTCAGAGTGAGGCTGAAGTCTCCGGTCTGCAGAGAGTCTGTCGTCATGGACGTTCTTCTCCTGTAACGCTGGTTTTGGTCTCTCAGTTTATCTCCTGCCCGGCTACGCTGGTGGACAACTGGAGGATCGAGGTCATGGCGGCTCCACATCAGAGTGGGGTCCAGAGGTACAGAAGTGTCCTTGCAGAGCAGCAGGACAGACTCCACCCCCTCATACACCTCTAGACCCGAGGCATGCTGGGAAACTGAGGACAGAGACAGAAACATGAATCAGTCTAAACCTTTGAAGTCCACACAAACCTGTGAAAATATAAAACATCAGCCACACACTGTCTTAGGTTCAGAATGTTATTAGTTCTTATTAGAGCTGAACTGTTAAGGCCTTTACTCAACAGGCGTGTAACATTCATGCAAATATTTGGTGTGTTAAAATATTTTTCTGACTCTTTTTTTAATACATCTTTTCACATCAAACATGTTTCATGAAATTTTTGGGCTCAAGCTCAATTTCTCTGATTTTTCGCATGCAAATAAACAGATCTGGTCAATCAGATCACTGCATTTCACAACAAGCTAATAGTAGAAAACATGCACTGGTACTAAATATCCATCCACCCATTCTCTTCCACTTATCCAGTTCAGAGTCACAGGGGGGCTGGAGTCTATCCCAGCTATCGTAGCGTAGACCATGGACAGGTCAGCAGTCTCAGGGATAACAGAAAGAGAGACAACCATTCACACCTATGGACCATAAGAATCATCCAATAACCCAACCCCACTGACTGTGTGTGTCTTTGGACTGTGGGAGGAAAGCAGGGTAAATGGAGAAAACCCACACAAACATGATGAGAACAAACTCCACACAGAAAGGCCGCAGCCTGATCTTGAAGTCACCTTCTTACTGTGAGGCAACAGTGCTAACCACTGCACCACTGTGCTGCACCACATTAAAGCATTGAGAGATCATCACTGCAACATTAATCTACAACAAAGTACATCCACCTTCTGAAGCAGCCTGGATAAATATTTATTTTAAATAAACTAAATGAACTCTATGGTCTCTGGTTATTTTACATCACATGGCTGCTTTTACATGTTGTGGTCGATGTAAACTTTAGCAAAGAATTGCTAAGATTGTTTGATTTTAGGGGAAAGTGAAAAATCAAGAGAAATTCAAAAAATATAGAACAAGTAATAAAATTAAAAAACACGTGCCAATTTTCAATTTTATCTGGAAAAACAAAAACTTATTATGATAAATGTCACAACAAGAATATTTCCTGATAAAAATGGAATCAAACATAAGATCAAATTGAAAATAAAATAAATTCAAAATCTCCTTAAAAATCCATTGTGAAAAATTGTGAACGCTACACCTCTTCTCTTTCACTCAGTCAGAGGATGATCTTTGTATTAAGGTGGAACTTCAGTATAAATGATTATGTTCACAAACAGATGTTACTAAGCTGCCCACTTATGTACAAACATAATATTTACATAATTCTTATCCCATGAAAATCACATCTGGAACAACAAATATAAACATAAGAGACTTTTTATCAAACCAACTGATCAGAAACATGGTTCTCAGAAGCTCGACTCTGCCTCGTCTCCTTTTGGATCAATAACTCTGAACATTAACTGGAAACAGTTT
>NW_005191914.1:0-1757 GCF_000239375.1 Pundamilia nyererei
CCCAAAGCGCTTTACACATCCAGTCATCCACCCATTCACACACACATTCACACACTTTAGGTACCACCTTTAGGTCTGTTGTTATTAGTTGTCTCCAGTTTAGGTTATCCTCAGGTTCTGTTTCATGCCCACTGTATTTCTGTTTATTTCACTTCCCTAATGAAACTCCCTTGCATCTGAAAGCTGTCTGCATCTTGGGTCCCTCATTAAAATCCACATGGCTTTCCCCATGAGCCGTGACAGTACGAACCAGCCACCGTGGACCCCGCTGCATTTAATCCATCCGAGGAGCTCCAGAGGAACGTCATCTACTCCGTAGAGCGGCTAATCAATCTGTTCCTGCAGCACAAGGGGAAAGCTATAGCTAATCGGCTACAGCAATTAGTTCCCGGTCTCCCCTGATTGCTCAGCTCACTTAATCCGCTCGCACAGGATTTTATTCTGAACGAGCTTCACCTTCGCTCCCTGGGCACTACTACTCAACCAGCCACTACCGCTTCGCTGCTCGGCCCGTCGGTCCAGCCTTCAAATGGGAAGTGGTGCTCACGCCGTTGACGCCCCTCACCACAGTCGGACCCCGGGATTTTAGAGCAGCCGGCTTTGGTGAGTAAAAAGGACAATTTTTCTGTTTCAGACTTTGGGACTATTTATTCAGGGGCTGTGTTTTGTGTGAAGGAGGACAATAATAACTGTGGATTTCCTGGTTTCCCTGCAGCTGAGATTACTGAGACTGCCTTTTGGGGGCTACATTAAATTCTAATGACTGTTTTTGCTCTGCTCCCTTCGAGCCTGGAGCTATACTAACTAGCACTGCTAATGTAAAGACTGACAATTCTGAGAACTGTTCATCCCCTGCTCAAGGTGTAGCTCAGTCAACAGCCTTCAGTTCAGGCAGCTGACCTACAGCCTACAGTTCAATCAGCTGCTCAGCTTCCCTCAGCTCAGTCTCTAGTGTCCCCAGTAGCTCAGCCACCCATTCGGGCACCAGTCTTGCCAATTCATTCCATGCAGTGAGAAAATTTCCTATTAACCTGTGCTGTTTCTCATGAACTGGCTACGTTTGAGACAGTTACTCTCTCCAGGGCCTCCCCAGAGGCTAGCCCTCTGCCCTTAGCTGATTCTAGATCCCTGGAGGCTAAGAAGCCAATTGAGAACTGCACCTTGTTAGCGCTGCCTTTCGTGGCACTTCGAGGGTCCAAGGGACCCATCCAGCCTTCGTTCATCTCCACTGGAGGGTCCGAGGGGCCACTTAAGCCTTCAGCTGTCTTTGCTGGAGGGTCCGAGGGACAGCTCTGCTGGAGGCAGAAGGCTGAGTAAGGGCGCCCTCCGTTTGCGAGGTGCGCCTCCTTTTGCGGCACAGGGAGGACAGGGATGAGTTGAACTGGCCTTGGGATATCAACCTGTCACCCAGAGTAACCTCACACTGTGCGAAAATGGTATTTAAAGGATAATTGATAACAACAACCAGGGCATCCGGGGCAGATCAGAGCCATCACTGTTCATTATTTTCAATCTTAAACTCAGTTGTGTGTCAATTAAATCCAGGTAATGCAAGCAATTTCCAGGCATGGACTCTTCAGTTATGGCTGAAACATGGAGCATCTCCATGTAACATTTCTTCTCAATTGAAAACTAGGTGAGGGGGGCTGTGAAGAGATCCTTTTAACACGTTTTTACACACAGACACGCACGCGCGCGCACACACACACACACACACACATTGATGCACACATACACACATGCACGCACACACACAC
>NW_005191915.1:0-1757 GCF_000239375.1 Pundamilia nyererei
GAGGAAGAGTTTGCAGACTGAACACAACTTATGTCTCCTGCTCGTGTTTTTCTGTATAAAACAGGCCAATCAGTCTTACAGGCCTGCAACAGCTACAAAGAGCTCTCATTTTCCCTGTTTCTCATGAAAACACTGCAAAATGTCAACATTTGGGACTTATAGAAAATCCCATTCTAATTTATTTAAGATCCTTCTCATTAGAGTCAGTCTAACTCTGTAAACACCCTCATTACTAACACAACCCACATACTCATAAAAAAACACTTGTCGCGAAATCAATCAATGTAGAGCAGTGTCACAAACCACAGAGTGCAATCAAACGGTGAGTTTATTAACACCCAGGAGAAAACATCAGCATACGTCTTCTGACAAAAATACATGTTGAGAACACTTATAAAGCAGTGAGGTATATACAGACATAGACAGACATAGAACTACTCTTTTCTATAACACCTTCCAAGCAAGGTAATAACTTAGCCTTCAGGTCTCTGAGGGCTGGTTGTCGACTCCGGTCATCTGTCACCAAGTAGACAAAAATGCAGTTGGAGGCTAAATGCGTTAAGGCCTAAAAGAATTTCTGTATCTCCACACACTCTTGCAGAAAAGGTATGAAAAACATTCTGTGCTTAGGAAACAGCAGAAACGAGCAGGGTCTGTGTGTGTTAACTATAAAGTTTTGGAAATAAAGGTAGAGTAACAAACAGTTTTTCCTGTCTTCCTTATCTGTGTGTTATCTTTAATTTCAAGGGAGTAGCATGTTTGAATGCACATGTGTCAAACGCTACTACGGAAGTAACAAATACTTCTCACTGCAGTCGGGGCACGTGTGGAAACAGACACCATAAAAATAATTAGAGGCACTTATTTGTATTTATGTTTTGGTGCACCATCAACCCTTGGCGTGTTTTTTGATTAGTCCCAGATTTCATAATAAAGAACTTTAACACATCCATCATCAGAAGACACAGAGATTATTCTGTTCATCATTTGGAAATTCAGAATAGTTTTATTCAGTTTTGGTGAGCAGAAGTGGATGAAATGCCTGCTGGGACATGTGTGTCTGTTTGCTGGATTTCACTCTCTGCCTCCTGTTTGCCTCTACAGGTGAGACTAAACTTGCTTTAAATTCAGCTGGATTCACAAATAGTAACACAGCACTGAGAGCCATGTTTGGATTCTCAAGTCAGTTACCGCTTTGTTTTCCATCGCGTTTTCTTCCTGCTGCACCTGTTTTTATTATTACAGTCACTCAATACAACATTAAAGTGTTTTAATCAGCAGAAGTTCACAGTTTGAGTTAGAATCACTTATCAATGTCACACTGTGAACTTTTTCTACTTCACTGATCCCAGCATATTTAATCCTGTTATAAAGGTTAAAAGGTTATAAATGAAATGCTGTCAAAAAACACGTTGAAACACAGCTGTGAGATGTTGTCAAACAACATTTAAAGTTTGAACCGAGTTATCTGTAATGAAAATAGGAGGCCTGCTACACCTTGTTAAATATCCCAAATCTTTGTTGTTTGGGCTGAAGGAAGAACAAGAGAGATAAGATAAGATAGAACTTTATTTATCCCTCGGGTGGATTCCTCTGGGAAATTCGGTTTTCAAATAGCGCAGCACCAACAAAGTTGCAGAATGTGAGCAAAATAGCATATATATACACATATATAAATAAAGAGTATACAAAAGGGATAAATAGAATAAATAGGAATAAGAATACAAGGGAACTGCACATTTCAAGTATTGTGAGTC
>NW_005191916.1:0-1757 GCF_000239375.1 Pundamilia nyererei
ATATGCAATGACTGTAAAATATATTTAGAGACACAGAGTACGCACACAAAGTGTGTGCATACAAAGTATTGCCAGATTTAGCCCGGTCAGCCTCCATTTTTGACATCGCAACAACAGCTAAGATGGTGCTGTTATGGTTTATGATGCAGCAAAAACACACAACAAGGTAACCCAGGTGTTTCCTGACCATGTTTCCTCACATACAAGGTCTTGAATAATCAGGCACCATCTTATCTTAAAGACTTCATACTACTGTATCACCCCAGTAGTGCACTGGGAGCACTCTCAGACTGCTGGTTAATTTGTCGTTTCTAGGATATTTAGAAGAAGAATGGGAGACGGAGCCTTCATCTTTCATGCCCCTCTTTGGATTCGGGATACAGACAGCCTCTTGGTCAGCCAAGCCACTGAAGAGATTTTTAATCTCAAGAGTTTCACTTCTTCGTTAAATAAAGTAAATAAATAAAACAGCCAAACTAGGTTTCTGCTGGGTTTTGCCACCGTATTACTACCATCCTGCTGATCTTAATTACTCTGACTTTTTTCCTCCTCTTTTTAAGCACATCTGTGGCTCACCACCTACTTCTTTTCCTTAAGTCTGTGTGAGAGCCACTGTGTTCCCTTTTGGGAGGCCAGTCTGATTCTCAGTCTCAGCTGACGGTCCTCCCAGCCGTCCATGCTGCCTATGATCACAGTTGATTGGATTTAGACTTCTGTGCTGGACCTAGATTTCTCAGTGTGGAGATAAAGGTTTAAGGTCAGGCACACTGTTCAAAGCTCTGAATAAATATGGCTGAGGGAGCTGTCACCAAGCTCGATCCCTTCCTGTAAAGATAACCCGATGGTGCTTAACAGCACTCTGGTGTTTCTTTTCAAACATTTTCTTGTTATTCAGCATTTCGTCTGTATCTTTATTGAATTCAAATTGTGTGTCATATTAGCAGATTGTGTAATTGTATCTATCGGTATCAACATCTTTGGCGATACCAATGGCTTGTTTTGTCTGATTAACAGAAAAATCCAAATATGTCTTATTTGTAAAGATGGAAAAGAGTGAAGAGCGGTACAAGCTGACATAACTAAGAACTCCAGCTTCTTCTGACAATCCACAGACATGCATGGATTAGGTAAAGTTGGTATTGTAAATTGGCCGTAGGTGTTTGCTGCAACCCCTGAATTGGATAAGTGGAAGAAAATGGGTGGATGGGAAATGATGGGTCAGCGGTGGTAGTGCTGGTAGACGAGCAGTTCGCCGGTAGCTACGGGCTGCCTGTCTGCTTACAGAGAGTGCTTGTCTGTTCTGTCTGGTCAACATGATGTCAGCTGATAAAAATGTTACACCTGGAACTCGTCTGTTTACAGCACCAACAAAATAAAGTACTGACAGTGTGGGTCGTTGTTACTGACAGACTGTTGTTTCATCTGGCTGAAAATAACGGGGTGTCTATAGAAGACCAGCAGTTTGAGAGGACTACTCAAGCTAAAGCCACGTTCGTAATGACTAGCTACCCCTGGCGGAGGTCAGGTGGGGCTTCTGTGCACACAGCCAAAGACGTGTTCTTGAGATGACCATAGTTGGGATACCTGCTCTCACTGTCATTGTACTCTTTACAGAGAGTAGGAAAAAACTGTCTGAGCTCATTATTTAAAACAGTTTCCAAGGTAAATATGAATATTCACTACGGTAACTTATTACATTTAAATATAATATATCAGAAGATAATGAAAAGCATAAACAGCTAATTTAAACTGAGCAA
>NW_005191917.1:0-1757 GCF_000239375.1 Pundamilia nyererei
TGTGTGTGTGTGTGTGTGTGTGTGTGTGTGCAGAGATGGGGGGTCAGGTGTCAACCGAGGGTGTCCACGTGGTGGTGGTGGGCGGAGGATTTGGTGGAATCGCTGCAGCTCAAGACCTGAAGTATCGAGGATTCAGCTTCACTCTGATCGACATGAGAGACGCTTTCCATCACAACCTGGGCGCTCTGCGAGCCGCCGTACAGCCAGGTACCATGAGCACACCTGTCCTCACCTGTTCTCCTGTCAGTTCTAAAAGTAGTTTCTGGTACTTATATTATCTTCACTTTAAGATGACCTCGTCGACTGTTATTCTTCTATCTTGTTGTGTTTGCTGATTTTATTCTAGATTTCTGTAAAAATTTATGTTATTTTTACACATTTTAATTTTAAAAAAATTAGTGCTGTGCTGTGTGCAGGCTTTGCTCAGAAGACCTTCATCCCGTACGCCGAGACGTTTGGCGAGAGCTTCGTTCAGGGTCGGGTGGAGCTCGTCGACACAGACAGGCAGCTGGTGATCCTGGAGGGAGGGAGGGTGAGGACCACAGCAGCTCCCTGTGGAGCTTCTTCTGCAGCATGAGGAGGAGGTGAAGCTGCAGCTGAATCTGTGTCGTTTGTGCCGCAGGAGGTCCAGTACTCCCACCTCATCCTGTGCACCGGCACCGACGGGCCGTTCCCCGGGAAGTTCAACACGGTGGCGTCGCATAAGGAGGCGGTCCAGAAGTACGAGGACTTCATCAGAGAGGTTCGATCCAGGTTTTACTGCTGTTTGTTTAGAAGTTATTGTTATTGAACCTTTTTTGGTTGAATTTCAAATCTTCATATTTAATAATTTAATACATTTTAGTTTGAACTTCACCAGCAGAAAAAATACTGCCATGGAAAAGTTCATGTAAACGTAGATTTAAAGTATAAACTCTACTCTAAAAAGTACATTAATGTACAAGTTTTATACTAAAGTTTATCTCTGTACTGAAATAGAACTGTCCAGTATTAGTGAGTGAAATTAGTTTTATTTTATTACTTAATATTTTTTCAAAACCGTTAGTTTTATTATTGTAATGTTTAACGCAGATATACATACACAAGTGTTAGAACAGCCCGTGTTTCCAGTTATTTATTGCAGTTCAGGTCCGATGAACAGCTGGAAAGGTGAGTGGTGAACAGAGGCTTAAATAAAGGTAAGGTGAGCTAAAACTGAAAGAGAGTGCACATTTCAGAATGGTACAAAAAGGCCTTTTACAGGAAACACAACACGGGTTAACTGAGTCCTGTGGGACCAACCGGGCGTAGTGGTGGTAGACGACCAGGAGACGGCCGTAGTGACAGATGTAGTGATACTGAACAACAGCAACCTCGGGAAGAAGGAACACGAGAAGCTGCAGGAGTACCAAGGGCTCAGAGAAGAGCTGCAGGAGATGTGCAGGGTGAAGGTGACGGTGGTCCCAGTGGAGCACTGGGTGCAGTGACTCCCAAACTGCGAGAACGACTCCAGCAGATCCCGGGAACAACGTCGGACATCTCTGTGAAGACGAGCGCAGTCCTGGGAACAGCTGAGATACTGCAGGACCCTCGAGCTGCCGGGCCTCTGGTAGAGCCGAGCAGGAGGTTTTACTGCAAAGCTGTTTTGCAGCTGACGTGTCAGATTGTGTTTCTCTGTCTGGTCTTTCAATGTTTCACACGACAACAAAAACCCAGAAAACTTCAAGAAGTCAAATTAAAAATATGTAAATTCCTCACGCTGTGTGTCTGTGTGTGTG
>NW_005191918.1:0-1757 GCF_000239375.1 Pundamilia nyererei
TCATTGCTTTCACTTCCATTGTTTGCAACAATCTAACCAGGGGTTTTTAAATTTCATTCATCTATTAATTTTATATCCATATATTGCTTTTCTGTAGCCAACTCTGAGCATTAAAGGTGATTGATCTAAATATCCATAGTATCCATCCTAACACTGGTATTGATATCCAACCAATACTAGCTTTATAGCACTGATATCTTAATTCTCGCCTATAAGTTCAGAGTGTAGACCAATGAATTGTGTTACTTTTACATACACTATGGAAGTGTCAGTAGAATGTCTTCAGAAATGATTAATCTCATAAATTATGACACACTGCTCTCCCCTTCTTAGGCTGCTTTTATAGGTTAAAAGTATCAGTATTGGTATGGATACAGGTATTGGTGTGAAAATATGCAGTACTGCACGACACTGCTGAGCATCAGTGTTATGGGAAGTATCATGCTGTCAGCAGATCTCTTTATCTCACAGCCTTGTTTTTTTTCTGTCAAAACTATTTTTTAATCTAGTCACATTTTACCACGTGTTTAAAAAAACCTATGCTTCTGAAATAGAGAAAAGACACTGGTGCTTATGTGTGCTTATCATATTGATAAGACAACTTTAGATCTCATAATGTTTGCTATTTGAGCACACAAAAGAGTTTTGTTTTGTTTTTTTTGTCACAGAGGAAGCATCAATAGATGCTCTTTTTGTAATTTGCAGCTTCATTGCCTGTTCATCTTGTGGTAATTTTCTTTTGGCAAGAACAGTCACATCCCTTTTTACTCACTTAATTAAGTTTAGAGAATAACGTCCACTTGCTGTGACATTTGTGTTCACCCTCACATCATCTATCTCTAGTGAATGAAAAAGGAGAAAATATAGGATGACGCTGATGTATTTGCAGGACTATAGCACACAATATAGCCATAGTTTATATTCATGGGAGAAAATGAAGATTTAATGATGTATCAAAAGAATAAAAGGTGACAGATGTCTCAGCCTCTGGCTGATGACACTAGTGATATTTCAGGGACACCTCAAGATTCCTCATGCTCTGCTGTTATCGTTTGGGTTTTTTAAAGAATTGCCCTCAAGTGACTGCTAGCAGATGAATTTGTATTGAATTTTTGTGCACCTGAAATGCTTTGACCTGGTGGTGACACCCCAAAAGAAGTTGTCCTGTTTGATCGGTATATTAAACCCATTAAACGGTATTGTTTTTGTATTATTAACAAGTTCTCCTCTCTGGAAAAGCAACTTATAGTCTGACCTGAGTGATTTGCTTTGACATTTACAGAGGCTACTGTGTCCAGGCCACCATACTTTCTGCTGCAGTCTTCTTCGCTCTGTTCTTCATGGATGCTGGAGATAAATTTAATCTTCCTAGTCACGAGTTCATTATTTGCTCACAGTGATATTATTTCTGTTTTTACAGTATAATAACATTTGTGTAAACATTGTGAATACCAACACAAGGGAGGATATGTAGTTTTACTGCTGGAATAAAACCAGCAGGAAGTAAACAAGCTTTCTGGGGGGCACGCAAAAAGGCAAACAGTAATGTTTTATAGATATTCTTGGCTATCCCTTTGACAGCACATCAAAACATACAGCTCTCCACACATGACGCATATCAAGGCTCTCTGAAATAATTTATGAGACCTTCTTCACGGATGCTACCCACACTTGCACAACAGCAACCGAGATCTACAAACCAAATCGAACTTTTGTTGAGTTTTGGCTGCACCCTGCATTTCTGGATCAGCAAACAA
>NW_005191919.1:0-1756 GCF_000239375.1 Pundamilia nyererei
AAGGTATCCGTCTCCTCCTTCAGTCCCAGCTGCTCTCCCTCCTGACTGCTGCACAGTTCCTCCTCTTCCTCTTTAATCTTTGGAGGTTCTGGTTCCTCCTGGTCCACACTGGAGCTCCTCTCCTGGTTACAAAGCTGCTGCTCAGGGAGAACCTCCTCCTCCGAGGAGACGTGTTGCTGTGGGACGTCTAGAGGGACGAAAGGAGAAAACAAATACACTTGAGATTCTCTAAGCTCAAGTCACTAATTTTAAGGGTGGAGAAAGCAAAACGATGCAATGGAGTATTAGGGACATATCAAAAAATATATATGTCATTGATCATTTTGAGAAAAAGTCAAAATGTGGAGATGTTTTAAGAAACTGCCGTTGCTGCTGTACTCTATAAAATGCCTTGTGCAGATGAGTCCTGTGAGACAACATCGATCCTCTTTACTCTACGAGGCTGTAACCATCGATGACCTCACATTTGTCCACGACTAGCTGTTTCATTTTGTGTAAATCTCCTTCATGTTTGTTTTTTTCCATCTGAGCATGCACAGCTTTCTGTACCATCTCTTCAGCCCTGAGTTTATAAACTGAAAGCCAAATCATTCAAGTACGGCCTCACTAACTCAGAGAACAGTTTGTCTTGAAACAACTAATCTTCACATTGATTTTTTTCTCTAAATACAATTTTGATTTTTTTGACCTATACGACCTATAAAGAACTGAAAGACAAAAGAAAGTGCCGTCAGATCACAAGCTGTCCCAGTGGCTTCAAGCGCACATTCAGGCCTGTGAGACTCATTTAGACACACTGAGCCATGGCTCTGTGCTATATGCACACATTTCTGCATCTCTGCCATTCAAACACACGTCATCCATTCCATTCGCTTCCGCTATCCTTTTCAGGGTCGCGAGCCTATCATATAAACACACGTCATATATAGTTTATTTTACGTAATATTCAAATGTTGTCTTTCTCAAGCACTTTTCATTTTGTGTTTCCATAAGTCTTATTTAGTGCATTTATTACTAATAGAGAGAACGCACATTTTAAGACCAGACACGTTTGAAACCTTTTGTCCTCCACAGTGAAAAATGGCTGAAAATAAAAGCAGCTCCTAGTTTGATCAATTCTGCAGCTTTGCAGTCTCCAGTATCACTGAAATGCAGCCAGATGTTTGTTTTATGTTTCTTCACTTTTTCCCGACATGCTTGAATTTAAATCCGGCTCCCGTCTCTCTGTGTGCCTGCCTGTAGCACTACATATGCTGTCTTCAAAACGTCTGCCCCCCTTCATTCTTCCACGTAATGGTATGGTCCCAGTGTGTCTTTCCATGTGATTGGCCACACGGTGTGCCCATCAAAATAAAGTCCCACCCCCGTCTGCATGGATTCTAAGCAGGCTAAAGATTCGGCTCCGACATATAGACGGGCGATTACAGTTTTGCTGAATTGCTAAAACACCAAATCCCATTGTAAAAATTATACTGCCAACTATGAAAACTCTTTCATTAAATCAATCCCACAGATGCCAAAATCTGAAACACTGTTCATCTGGTCAGGACACCATTTGCAAATCTGAATCTCCCATTTACCAAACTCTAAACTTTCAAACTCAAAACACATTTAGCAGTGTGGCGCACTTGTACCCAGAATGATGGACACAGGCAACAGAAGCGAAACAACTAACACACAGTTTTCATCATTAACACACTACCACTCATAATTTAAAACACATGTTGCAACCAACAGCTTCATCCACAAAGATGTA
>NW_005191920.1:0-1756 GCF_000239375.1 Pundamilia nyererei
AATTGAATTGAATTGAATGTACACACTAAATATACATATGTATACATACACATATACCTGCACACGTCCATACATATAAAAAGATGCATTATGCATGAAGTGTGACAGTGTATGTCCACAATGTCCAGTGACTTATGACTTTGTGATTGAGGAGTTATAGAGTCTAACTGCTGTTGGGATGAATGATCTGCGAGAGCGCTCCTTCCTGCAGCGAGGCTGTTTCACTCTCTGACTAAAAGAGCTGCTCAGCACACAGACTCATGCAGAGGGTGATGTGGGTTGTTCATGATGGATGTCAGCGTTACTAATATCCTCCTCTTGCCCACTGCCTCCACAGACTCCAGAGGACATCCCAGCACAGAGCTAGAGCTCCGCACCAGTTTGTCAAACCTGCTCCTGTCCCTTTCCGTGCATCTGCTCCCCCAGCAGGCCATTGCATAGAAAAGGGCAGATGCTACCACGGTATCATAGAATGTCCTTAAGAGAGTCCTGCAGACTCCAAAGGACCTTAGTCTCCTGGAGAAGTCAAAAAACATTTTCCTCACAGTGCTCCCAGACTGTTCTAGGTGAGAGAGGGATCGGTGTAGATGACAGCGTCATCCACCCCGATTCCAGATCGGTAGGTGAACTGCAGGGGGTCGATCGCTGAGCTCACCAGTGGGCAAAAGTGGTGCAGAACGAGCCTTTCCATGGTCTTCATCAGATGAGAAGTCGAGGCCCCAGGCTTGAGGTTGTTTGGCTCCTTGGGGTGTGCGATTTTTGGCATCGGAACCACGCAGGAAGTCTTCCACGGTTCAGGAACCCTCTCCAGACTCAGGCTCAGGTTGAAGATGTACAGGACCACCTGACAGAGCTGGTCTGCACAGTCCCTGAGCAATCTGGAGCAGATTCCATTCGAACCTGCTGCCTTCCTTGCCTTTGTCCTCTTGAGCTGACTTAAATATATATTTTAACCAAGATGGTGCCTTGTCTCTACATCACCCAGTTTTCTTCTAAATGGGACTGCAATCTTAAGAATTGTAAATGCTTCAAGAGCAGTTTACATGTCTGATTCTTTTGGTGTAAGTGTAGCTTTTGGTAGTTTAAGGTGGTTAAACTGGCTTGTTTTTGAAGTGTTTAAAAAATAGCTGGCAATAGTTCTATTTAATGTTTTTATTAAATGTCACACCATCACACCACAATCTTAAGACGTCTTGCGGTCTACGGCTTAGGGTGGCTTGTATTCTATTACTTCGTATAAAGTAAACACTGCCCCCTACTGGTTAGCTGTATTTATACACAATTAAGGCTAGCCCGAGTCAATTCTCCCCCTGATGCGATTTCGTTTTTAAGAGAACCTTTTAAAGGTAGGTGTGGTCAAACCAACTCTTTATGAACAGTGCCTTTTATTTCATTCTGACATTTAACCCTAGTTTCAATTGTCGATGTCGTACTGTTTTGTTAATCCTAATTGTTTTTGTTTGTTTATTTTTTGTGTGTTTTCTAACCTAAGGGTGTTTTGCTAACTGCTAAACAAGCTAAAGTGTAAAAAAATTATTGGCTTTTCTTTTGTTTGTTATGTTTTTTTGTTTGTTTTTTAAAAAAAGAAATAGCACTGGGGTTAGTTCGTTAAAGTAATACAAATGCAGAAAAGATAAACAGATACATTCAACCTCCCTCCAGCTGCAAGTTTTCTCAGACTTGGCCAACTTCACCCTTCTCAGAAATAGCCAGGAAAGCCATTACCCTGTCAGGCTTTGGGAAGAGTCGTTTTACA
>NW_005191921.1:0-1755 GCF_000239375.1 Pundamilia nyererei
GCTCCAGCGCCCCCCGCGACCTTGAAAAGGATAAGCGGAAGCGAATGGATGGATGGATGGATGATTTATACCTGAATAGCCCAATAATTTGAGAACATTTTAAAGTTTGAATGGTTGTTCTACGTGAAAATATGAGGAAGTAGTTAAGTTTCAAAAACAAGCACATTTTAGCAGAATTGCAGAAGTTTCCCATTCATTTCAAATTTAAGGAATAGTGTGGATGCTTAAAGCATCCACACTATTACAGTATTTGAAATACTAGTATCTGTACTTCTACTTCAGTCCTGAATGTCGGTAATCTCGTCACTTCTGCTGACGACCCAGACTCACCTTTATTAACACTCACAGGTGTGAAATGTCACCAGGCCACTGAGCTTTAATCAGAGATGAGCGCTTCGCTGCAGACACATTTAAGCTCCCCCTGTGCGCTCTCTGTGAGGTCAAAGGTCATGAGATCCAGCAGTTCCTGCAGATAATCAGAGCAGATGTTGGATCAGATGTGATGTCTGAGACTTGATTGGAGCTCAGGTTTGTTTATCACAGCACTAAAGTCGTTGTTGTCCTCCTCCTCCTCCCTTGTCTTCATCAGATTAAATATGGATGCTCTCGTTGGTTTTCTCTCTGCATCAGCCTTTGCCTTAGCTGACTTCCTGTTTGATCAGACATGCCTTTAAAGCGGTGACAGCTCAGTTCAGCCAGAGTTCAGCTGATGCATTAGAATGAACAAATTTTAATGGCACAACTCGGAGACGGAGAGGAAGACGAGCTGCTCGCTGTCCTTATAGCGACATCACCACGATGCTCAAACACAACCTTTCATCGCTGAGCTGTCAGGAACTTGAAGTTTGCAGCTCAGACTGAAACGTCAAACTGCTACTCCTCTTCTTCAAAGACTGCTGCCGTCAGCACACAGAACACTCTGCAGACTCTGAATGACTCCGATAAATGGTGATGGCGTCCAGCATCAATGCTGAGCCGATCCAAATCACTCCACATCAGAGGCTGGAAGCAGGCTGACTGCCTCACTGTTACGTTTTTATTGTTGCTGGACGTCAAAGGTGAAAGTGCTGGTCCAGCCTCAACGATCCACACAGAACCAAGAGGAGACACACCTCCACTGTCAGGACTCACCTATACCGTCACTAAAAGGACAGAGGTCAGACTGTATGGAAAGGCAAGAGAGCCGGAGCTGCAGACACATCTGATTAAAATGACACAAAACCAAAATGGTGTCTTTGCCACAAACTAAAGTTTTAATGTGCCTGTCTTCTTACAGTAACGGGTTCGTGTTACCTGTGCAAACCTGTGAATATTCAGTCATAAGCTCCTCCCACATTTCTGACTGACAGGTGTCAGACTAACTGACTAACTCCTGAGATTTGCCTGTTTGTCTGTAACTGCACCACCTGAAGTTGAATGCACCATCACTCCACCCATCTGTGCTGGACCTTCACCCTGCAGCAGCATAGTATTTATTTTTTTATTGTCATTGTCAAGAACAATGAAATTGCGTTTGGGGCTTCCATACAACCCAAAAAAAAGAGCATCACTGGCTCGTAGACTTCCTGGTTCAGCTCTGGTTGGCTGTTTGAGGTCAGGGCTGACCTTGGTAACCACTGGTTGCTAAGGCAACATGTGATGACTTGTCAGCGAAACTTTAAAAGTGTGACACAAACAGAGGCGGAGCCAGACATTTGAAACACCCGGGGCTTAGCCCTAAAGGGTAGTATGCATGTGGGATTTTTTTTTTTTTTT
>NW_005191922.1:0-1753 GCF_000239375.1 Pundamilia nyererei
AAAAAAAAAAAAGGCTTGATTTGCCTGAACTCAAAATGGGCGGAGTGTAATGATTAGAGAATAATGATACAATCTGCATGTAGGCTGGCTTAGCCTTTTATCGTCACCAAGCAGAAACCTCAGTTTGAAACTTGTGTACTGTCACTTTAACGTGTGATACCTTTGGGTATTTTTTTTCTCACCTGAATCAACATCTGGAAGAACCCTCCCATCTTCTTGACTTGACTTTTAAGTTCCTCAGCAATCGTGTAGAGCAGACCGGAGCAGGGTTTAACACTGGCCAACCACTGCATGGTAACAAACACTGCATTCTCTATGGCTGTCGTGGCCTTCACCAACTCAGTTTGTGCCACCAAATTACCCACAAACACTGCAAAAAAGAAACCACCAAAAAGCACCACAATAAAAGTTTGTGCCCAATAAACACCAGGCCACTTTTATGAATGTGGCCTGGTCATACATGCCTTTTGGCTCAGCTCTTACCTTGGCAGAGGACGAATATCCACAAATTATTCTTCTAATCATTACCTATCCATCAGTAGCTATTGATTTACTAATGTCTATGAAGTTGACTGGAACTCACCACTATCCTGGCTGTCATCATCCAGACTGTCGTATAGGTCAGATATAGTTTGGACAGCCATGTAGACCAGGTTTAGATCTGAGATTAACCGATCTGCCATGCTCTCCTCCGACCCTGTAGAACTACGCAGACGGGCCAGTGATTGACCAACTAGCTCCTTGCAGATGCCAGGCATCCCAGGGTCTGAGATGCTGGAATGGAGGGAGGGGGATTTGGTCACACCCATTAACCCTGGGTCAGACACAGAGAAGAGTGGGTGATGATCATTTGTCACAAAAAGCAAATGTAGTCGAGTGTTTAACAGCTGTAGCACTGAATGCTGCATGCAGGTCTGAAAATTTATATTCATGTAACAATGTCGCATTTTAGAAAGACAACAAGAGGCAGCTTTTCGCCACTCAATTCCACCGACATTTGCCTTTTAAGAACACGACGTTTAATATTTTATGCATATTTACTTGTGTTTCTTACCAGCAGACTGTGAGGAGCCACTGTGGAGGCTCTGAATGGGATGCACCCGGATCTCGTAGAGACGCCCTGAGATCCTTCTGCTCTTCAGCAAACTCCTGCTTCTAAAGCCAAACCAACCAGAAACCCACTTGGTACCGCTGCCAACGTTCAACATTTATACTGACTTTTTCTTTAGACACAGGAGAATAAACTTTACTTGCAAGAGAAACCCAGAGGTGGAAAGGTCAGTAAATAGAGATGATTGTTTAGGCAAAGGTTTATTGGAGTAAAAGAGCAATATGGTGGAGCCCCAGAGCCTGTGCAGTGTTTCATTTGGCTGTGCCTAGTGGTAGTTTGGGAACACCAGGACTGCTTGACAAGAATAACCACAATGTGAGGGGGAATATATTCTGCATGTACAGCAGGTGCTGTGTGTGTGTGTGTCCTCCATACCGCTCCCAAACAAACACCTTGGCCTGACCTGCATACGAAAATTAATAAACACAAGAAATACACCAAAGAGGGGAATATTTTTGGGCAGAAAGTTTTCAGGAAAAGAGAGAAAACAGGACTGCTTAACTATCAAGAAATATGTGCCAGGTTGTAAATCACAATGTTGGAAACTGGGAGGGCTGTGAAAATAACTCAAGTATTCCAAATTTACTTGAAGTATTTACCATCACTCAACTTTCCACATACGAAAAGTAAAACATTTTTTTT
>NW_005191923.1:0-1753 GCF_000239375.1 Pundamilia nyererei
TAAATCTTCCACTCCCTTCTCCCCTAACTCGTGAACAAAACCTTGAGATACTTAAACTCCTCCACCTGGGGCGGCAAATTCTCCCAGATCTGAAGTGGGCACTCCACCCTTTTCTGGCTTAGGGCCATGGCCTCAGACCTTTAGGTGCTAATTCTCATTTCCATTGCTTCACACTCAGCTGCAAACCAGTCCAGTGCAAGCTGGAGGCCAACCTTTGATGAAGCCAACCACATTATCAGCAAAAAGCAGAGATGGGATTCTGAGGCCTGGTGAAGAGGTGGTCCAGCATTCCTCCTTTGGCCACTTGGCTACGTCAAGAAGTATTCTGTCCATTAAAACCTATGAACTGAGTCAGTGACAAATGGCAGACCTGGCGGAGTCCAATACCCAGAGGAAACAAGTGTGACAATCAAGGATGTGTTTAACATCCTCAGTGATGATTCATCCCCAGACTCTTCCTCTACAAAAGCATGTGCGTGGGATTGAAGAGGTCCTGGAAGTATTCCTTCCACCACCCTGACTATAACCTCAGTTGAAGTCACGAGCACCCCACCTCCACTGTGAGTAGAGCCCTGCTTTGCTCTCCTGAGTCACCTGACAGTTTGCTAATTGATTTTAGGCAGATTGAAATTCTTTTTCCATAGCTTCACCAAACTCCTTTTGGTTTTGCTTCCACCACTCACAGAGCTACATTCCACTTGGCGTGCCATTAGCTGTTAGCTAACTCTGAAGTCCCACAGGCTAACCAACCTTGGACTTTTTCAACTTAACAGCTTCCTTCACCTGCAGTGTCCACAATCTGCTTCAGTGATTACAACCAAAACAATCTTGTTGCGACAGCTGATCCATTCAGTCACCTCAGCAAATGGAGGTCCAGAGTTGACAGAAGACTTTAGAAATGAAGTAAAACAATGAGACCAGAAGGAGTCTGGACTGACTACAAATTTAGCAACATACCACTGAGTAGAGCTCCTGAGTAAGATGTGTGTTCTGTTCTGCAGCCTTCATTTGAGGCTTTGTTATGGAGATCTGTCTCCATGCGCTAATGAACTACTTTAAACCACATTTTTGTATTGTATCAGTAATTATTGATTTCTGCTTATAAATACAGCTCAGAGTCATCGGATTTTCATCACATCAATTCAACAGAATTGCAATGATGAAGGTAAGTGAAATCTTTAAATTTCTGACTGAATATATATCAGTCCTATAGAGGTTTTGCAGACACGTGACCGCTTACAACTTGTCGGCCATTTTGGACATGTAATAATCCCAAAACTTAATGTAACATTATGTAGATGAGATAAACTATGAGTAAACAAATTAGTGTGTAGACACTCTCCGAGGAAGCAAAGCTGTCATGGTCCCGGGACTTCTAACCAGTGTTTTGTGTTCTCTTGTATTTTTGTCATTTGGTGTTACGTTTTAGGTCCACTGTTTATTCTAAAGGTTCCTAGGTTATTCTGTTTAGATGTCGTTTATTAGATTTCCCCTCGTGTCTTTTCCCCGTGTCTCCCTCTGTGTATCTGAGTTCTTATGCCTTGTTTCCCCCTGCTTGTATTTTATTCCGTGCCTTTCCAGCCCATTATATCCGTGTTCTCCCCATGTTCTCTCCCCCTCCAGTCCGCATCTAGGTGTACTTCCTGTTTTACTTTGATAGTCTCCTGTCGGTGTACGTCATGCTGTATTTGCTCCTGCACCGTCTCACAACTATCAGTGTTCCCCGTGTGCTCCCACCCCCTCATTATCCTTC
>NW_005191924.1:0-1753 GCF_000239375.1 Pundamilia nyererei
AAAAAAAAAAAAAAAAAAAAAAAATCGTGGCATCTCCAACTACACCCCGTGTCTATTTGTCAGTGCTACGGTCTCCAAACCATACATCATAGCAGGTCTCACTACTATCTTTTAAAAGCCCCCTTTCAATCTTGCTGTTAGCATTCTGTGACACATGACACCTGTCTCCACCCACTCCACCCAGAATCTACTTTCTTCTTCACCTGCTTTGGATGGTTGAGTCCATGTATTTAAACTCATCTATCTTCACTACCTCTGTTCTTTGCATATTTACTTTTCCACCTGTCGTTCACACACGTATTCTGCCTGGGTTCTAGTGAAAATGTCTTCTCTTCAAGTTCTCTTCCAGATGCTCGCTACCCTCAAAACAGATCTACAGTGTTTTCTGTCAAATGCATTCTCTAGATCCAAAAAGACACAATGCAACTCCTTCTGACCTTCTCTATATTTGTCCATCAATAGTCTCAAACCAGCCAATCCATCTGTAGATATTTTAATCATCATGAAGATATACTGCTCCTCACTAATCATCATTGCTCTTCTAACCTTGCTTCAACAACTCTTTCACATACCTCAATGGGATGCCTCATCAGCTTTGTTACTTGATTTACGTTGGCATTTTTATCAGCAGTCCAGATACAACAGGACAACAGCACCTGTACCAAAGCTGCTCGAGGGAGCTCCGTAGCATTTAGTTACTTTCAGGAAATCCATGTAACTCTTGGACTCTGTTCAACACTTTTCCCTTTGGTCCAAATACACCTATCAACCTTATCAAAGGGGGTCCTTTGGACTCACAAAGCATTGTTTTGGAGGGAGCTAGGTTGACAGAGACATGCAAAAAGGATTCCAAAAAGCAACAATGGCTTTCATAGTTAGTTAGTATTTTTAGTATAGGTAACCATTGTTGAAACTGTGTTTTGATAGACAGTTTTTATTCCTCACCTTATCTGCTTTTATTGCCTCTCGCGCTTTGAAGTTCATTGACCTTTACCTCTAGGATGAAAGGTCAGGAAGAAATGCTGCAAGTGAGAGTGAGAAAAATGAAGTGGAGCCACTATTACTCTCTCAATTCAACAAACTACGTTTATTTATTTCTTACAGCAACAGGCCTTTATTTTATTTCTCCCACCATTTAAATAAGTGAACTTTATATCCAAAGGTGGCTGTTAAAAAGGCACCTGACCAGGGCCATTCCTGTGCTCGTCTTCTAGCATGTACTACAGAAGACCAACTTTGTACACTATAAGACTCATCAATTGATCCATCTTAACTGTGAATGGAATGGTTTTCTTTCAAATTTGACCTTCTTCTATCAGTGGCTTGTCTAGAAAATTTTTGTTGGGGGGCCAGGTAGGGGCACAGATTTGGAGAAGGGTGGCAGATGTAATGTTAAAAACAATTCTACCAACCATTAACCATAATTCAATAACCCTTTAAACCTAATAACCAAATGCGCTTTTAACTCTTATTAGAATGAGATTTTAACCACTACGGTGCAAAGTTTTTAGATACTGTGTTGATAAAGTACAAGAGATACAATCAGTGCTCTGTCAGTGTTTATTCAGCATTCAAGGACAGCAATATTTGCAAAGTATTTTTACTGACATACAGTGGGGCAAAAAAGTATTTAGTCAGCCACCGATTGTGCAAGTTCCCACAGTTGATTTTTTCACACCAAGCTGCTTGCCTATTGTAGATTCACTCTTCCCAGTCTGGTGCAGGTCTACAATACTTTTCCTGGTGTCCTTCG
>NW_005191925.1:0-1751 GCF_000239375.1 Pundamilia nyererei
AAAAAAAACATCGAACCGTGACACCAAAGTATCAAACCGAACCGTGAATTTTGTGTATCGCTGCACCCCTACAAAATTAAAGCAATTTTCCCCCCTTTAACACTTTCTTTTACTGTAAAGTTATCAACATGCTATATGACTGTTATATACACCACAGCATATATGTTGACTGTTGAGTCAAGCTGCGAATGTTGTTCCCAAATTAAGACGTTTACTTTACTGTTATTCAAGGTATAGTTTTTGGTTTTGCTTTAGCGCCATAGTGTACAGTTTACACAATCACACATCACGTGAAATATTCATAGACTCAACACTGGGAGGAGTCAAATCTCTGGGAGGGATAAATCAGGAAGGGCATCTGGTTCTTTTTGTGTGTGTGGTGGGCTTCATGACAAACCTAATGACTGGTAAAATATCAAAAAGGGACGTGTGACGTCTAATTGTCACAGAAGACCTGTTAAATACTTCAGCTGATGATGCCCATGCTGTTGTGTCCTAGCAGGACTGATGCAGCTAAAGTGTTAGCTCCAACTGTTCATACACAGGTCAGAGCTATAAGGAAAAATTAAATGCCGAAGCAAGACCACAAATTGCGCAGGCATTAAGCATTTTCATCAAACAGACAGCCACAGAAATCTCCATGTTCATTTGGCTTCATGTGCTTTAGTGCAGTTCAGCTGTCTCTGTTAGCAATTTATAGCAATTTGCTTCACAACTACAGCCAAATTCACAAATCTTTTCTCATGTATGCAATTTCATTTCCTGCTGTCACACAACAGAATGACAGATATATGATGTGAATACAGCCCATAAACTACACAGGAGAAATTAAATGCATTCCCCAAGCTGCTTCTCTGCACCAACTGAGTCATTGTTTTTGTAGCTTTGCCTAACTCTTCATTCATACGGATTAAAGACAAAAACTGCGCTGAAAGTTCATGTAGTGCATGTAGAAGTAAAGTCATCACTCAGACCGAGCGTCTCCGTTAGGTCTGTATCAGCAGCTGTGGGGTCTTAGACAACATACTAAATATGCTGTGCGCCTTCTAGCCATCACTCAGTCCTCTACACCAGGCAGACCTTTAATGTTAATCAATACTTTATGATATGCATGTTCATAAGAGGATTGATCTAATGTGTATAGTTTGAGAATTGAAATGCATTACTATACAATTTATATAATAAATGAATAATATTTATATGTACAGCGCGTATGAATATCAATCATCTTTTGGCAATAGATTGATTCCCGTTTGTGTCCAGTCCAGCGTTAGACGGTTCTACTTAGGGCTGTTCGATATAACAATATATATCAGATGACGATATAAAAACGTCTATCGTTTCATTTTACGCTGTCGTTTGTTTCCTGGTGTCGCAAAATAAACTGTTTACAGCAATATTTTTCATCATTTTGGTGGTCACTGTAGTGGCTATATTAACTTATTAAAGTTCTCTTATATTTTATATAACCACACTACAGACGGACAAGCGCCTGTTTTTATGCGTTGTGCTTAGCAACAACAACAGTAACAGCATCACTTGTCCGCTTGTTTATGTTACACATAAACCTTTCACAATAAAGCTCAAGATCCTGTTGAGACTTTTCAAAATAAACTGAATCACGTGAAAGAGCAGATTATTTACGGATGAGAAGCAAAAAAGAGCCGCCAGGTGCTAAAAAAATAGACCTTAGACTCAAACGTTAGAACAGGCTTTTCCCCGCAGCACGCCGTGTAATAAATACTCAAAGA
>NW_005191926.1:0-1750 GCF_000239375.1 Pundamilia nyererei
TGGACTAGATTGCCCCTTTGAGTTATTTTAGTTGCTTCTATTTCAAACATTTTTATTTGTTTTAAATATTATTAGCTGACTATAAATATCAATAGCATTAAAAGTCTTTCAGTATCACTATGTTGTGCTGGCAGCGCTCTACAGCAGACAATCAGTGACCCTGCAGGGTGGATTCAAGGTTGAAGAAAATAACCCGTGTATCTGATAACCAAGTACTTAATAAGGAATCAGAGGGTGCAGACGTGTCACGTCGTGCCTCGCTGTCGCTGCTCGCTCCCCGGAGCTCCATTTCTAAGGAATGTCTGCATACGTGATTCTCCACACAGCAGTCAGCTTCCTGTTGCCAGATGAAACAGGGACGGTGTTAAAGAAGCTGTGCCAGCTCTACCAAAGGCTTGCCCTTAATCAGCACAGTGACGCCCATTAATGACCACACCCCCTATGAGTCAGTGTTTGCTGCAAACTGGTTGTAGTGTAAATATTTTTTTCTCTCTTCAGACAAACACAAAAGTCAGAAATAACAGTGACTCTTGAGAGCAGAGGGTCAAAGGTCACCTGAAGGGGAATGCCATTTTGGTAAGTTCAGCTTGTTTCCATTACATGTAATCAGCTTGGATGATGGCCCTGCAACTTATAGTGTCAGTAGAGAGGGCGTAAAAGTTTTAATTTAACATCATCAACATATCACCAACATAATGTCTTTGAAAAAAGAACTACAAATTCTATTCAGCACAATATGTTATTTGCTCTCCAACAGTTTCCACAAAACACACGAATGTTTTTATGCATTTTTACATTTTTTATTTAAACTGTATTGTGAAAGGGCTTCCGTTAGGTCTAATAAACATGTAAAGGTTCTTTTAGCACCTAGTTTGGGTTTTACGCAAAATTTATTTGAACCTATATCCAAACTGATAAATCAGCCTTGCCTTCTGGTATCTTAAATGAGCTTAAATTCAGTTTTATTTATATTGCACCAAATGACAACAATACTCGCCTCAGGATGCTTTATACTGTAAGGTAAAGACCCTACCACAGTACAGAGAAAATCCCAACAATCAAATGACCCCTTATGAGCAAGCACTTGGCAACAGTGAAAAGAAAAAACTCCCTCTTAACAGGAAGAAAACTCTTGTAGCATCAAGCTCAGGGAGGGGCAGCCATCTGCCGTGTGCCATTTGGGGTGAGGGGCTGGAGACAGGACAAAAGACACATCATGGAAGAGAGCCAGAGAAATGTTTCAAATAGTTTTTATATTGGAAAAAAAACTAACTAATAATTGATCTTCTTGAAATGAATAATCCCCCTAGTAGAATATAATATGTTCCTACCTCTGAAGATGGCAGTATATAAAGAAATTGTTTAGAGCACCGCCATTTAATCACACAACTACAAAGAAGAAAGTGTTGCCAACAACCACAGACAGTATAAAAGACGGACAGAGATACTGTAATGTCACCACATTATTTCTGAAGTCCTGCTTTGAAGTGTTTCCGCCATCTTGGTTGCAAAAACTGGATGTGACAAGAAGGTCTTACTGTGTGACTGCATGCTCATTGGCTAACAGCTTTTCCAATCACAAGTCACTACCCAATGGATGATGCCCCTTTTGGCCCAGGAATGATTGACAGTGACTATAAGTCAGTAAGGTTTGTACAGAGGTCAACAGAGACATGCTGGTTTTCCTTAGACTTCTATAGGACTGGAAATCCTTTTGCAACTACAACTAAACACAACAAATCACTCTAAG
>NW_005191927.1:0-1750 GCF_000239375.1 Pundamilia nyererei
ACACACACACACACACACATACTCATTGTTAAAATATATTATTGGAATCTATACACCCACACAGATGTTTTTACATGTTATGAGCAATTAGGCCTCTGCTTTGTAGTCGTCATGTCACGGATACTTGGGATAAAAATGGGAACAGTCCCAATACAATGCATAAACAATACCACAACACATACAATAAATTTGGCTTTAACTAAATTAAAATATGTTTTTTTAGCTCATTTCCGGTTCCATCTTTTTGCTTTTCACTGTTATCAAGCGCCATAAATGTCAGCATGACTCTAGCTTCTGTCTCTCTCGCTTCTATCAACAGCGACAGATACAGAGATATTACAAATATTAACACAAAGCCATCCGTAGGATAGCTGCAGCACGTTTGCACACAAATGTAGGCCATCACTTTTTCCACACAGGAGACAGTTTTACAGCGTAGTGTTTAAACCCACTGAATTATATTCATGGACTGTGATTATTATCTGTAACATTATGCGAGAGAGCATTTACATACAAACATCTCTGAAGAAATGTTTTGCCTCCAGGTTGTTGGCCTTGCAACTGATGGCATAGCTGCTATAATGGGCTAATGCAGAGCAACTGTCACACTCAACCCTAACCTGACCGTCGCTCACTGTATGAATCACGAGTTAGACCTCTCGATGGTGAGAGATGTTGCAGGCAAAGAAGAGTGACGTGCCCCAGACGACCGCCCCTCCACAGGAAAGCAGAATAATTAGGCACAAGCCTCTCACCAAAGGAGATTGTTTTCCTTGTGTGTTCAAGAAGATAATCACATTTTCAAACTTATGCTACTAGAATGCTTCACTTCATTTTGTTAATTTATTAGGTTTGCAGCTCTTTGCGCAACTAAAATCATCTCATATTAACGTTAAGTGGCACACCTGCTCAAGTGGTGCTGTCTGAAGGGGGATTTATTCTGTTAAAATATCACTTAAGCCTTTGTGTTATGGTTGATTAGATCCCCTGTGTTATGGAGAGCAACGGACAACACTGAGAATATTGTGCAAATTAATTAATTTAATTTTAATTAAAGAGATTGAAACATTCTTACAAGCGTTTGATAGAACAGCTCCGCTTGCAACCCCGGATAAGACGGATGTAAAACTTTGGTTTAAACTCTTAATATTCTACACTGCATTGACAGCAGCACTAAATAATAAATACTCCAACACAGTAAAGCAGACGGTAGTTTTTGAAATGTTTCAAGAATATCAGCCTTTCTGATTTTTTTTCCACAAATCACACCCTGCCTCTGCTTTTAACCCACTGTTAGAATATTATTTTAAACATTATGTAATAACATTACACAACCTTACTTTAAAAGCAGTGCTGGTATCTCACCACTTTTTAAGTCTGTAAAAAAATGGTGTACTCATCTAAAAAGACAAAGTGCTAATTCTGTCAAACAGTTTGTTTGAAAATGTGCACAAAGTGACTGAATGGTAGACAAATGATTGCAAACTCATGCGAAGGCGTTGGAGCATGCACGGGAATCATAAGGCACATGCTAATCAGTGCCATTACCTGATCTTTTCAAATAATCTTGCTAATCTTTGTGAGTTATCTCTCTTTCCTCTGCAAATGACAGTTTTTCTTTTTGTAATTGTTCCTCTTGGTAAGACGTCTTAATGAACCAACCGGCTAATGAAACCCAAAACAGCCTTAATGCTTTGGCACACTTTAATTCCCCCATTGTAATCATTCAAAAGCAGCAGATAAGATAGAC
>NW_005191928.1:0-1749 GCF_000239375.1 Pundamilia nyererei
ACGTCAGTTACAACGTGAGTCGCTTACCTTGTCCGTCACTTCCGTCACTTACCTCTCCCTAAGGCTAATGTTATGGAATCTGAGTGTGTTGTTGCATTTTCTGTTTCTGAGCTGGGTATGCTGATCCAACTTCTTGTCTTCATGAGACTGACCACTTGGAGTCTGTTTACTGTGTTGGTCAGAGAGCCAATTCTGAGACTGTTTATTGCGCAAGTACACGGACTGTCTCGGTCTGTGTGGCAGACCGTGGGTGTATAGGGAAGGAGGACCCAAGATGCAGGACTCTGCGGTGCAAACAGTGTGTTTGTTTACAGTGAAGTAAATAGTACACAATAATAAATCCCTTTGAGTTTCCAACTCCCGTGACGTGTCTCCTTCCCAGTGCTCGTGCTCCGTGTCTCCTCTCCCGTGAAACTTGTGCTTGCTGCTCTCCCGTTCCCACACTCCTGCTGGAAAATCCAGAGGCAACCGTTAACACAAAACTACGAAGCGACAGACTAGCAGTCACTCATATTGCTGGGAACACTGACGGGTAGTCGCTCAATGATCCAGCGTCAAGGAGCTTTCAGCCACTCTGTTTTGTAGCTCTCTGACGAGGCTTGATCGGCGCCAGGTGTGTATGGAGATCCTCGGGTGTGACCAGTCAACAGTAAGGGCCACACCCACCAGGCCTGAAGTTGCCTGTCGCGACCGCGCCCACAAGCACACCCACACGCACACACCTTCCAAAACACAAACATGGAGAGCAGGAAAAGCAGCAGACCAGAGCACGCCCATATAATATAATGATAATGTTCATAATAATAATAATAATAATAATAATAGTCCACACTGCTCATGGACCCCGAGTCCCTGGAACCGGGTCCATGACACTGACCTCCCCAGAGACTGATGATGCTCTGAAGTCAGCACCTCCAGAAGTTAGAGTTAGTGTTAGTTTGCTGTGCTTCAGAGCAGGCTCCTGTTTATGCACCACAGCCTGCACTGTCCACAGTCTCCACAGTTCACCCTAGTCTCCGTACAATCTGGCCTTGACCTGTACGCTGCTCTGTCTGAGCCACTGGTCTCTACTCCACTTGGTACTGCTTCTCCTGCATATTAAACTCTGTAGATTAAAAATGGAATGTCACTCAAAATCATATGTTGTGAGGACAGAGAAGTGAATACTTAGTAGTAGTTTCAAAATCTATCAATGCAACACTTTTTTCTCATGTCAAGTTTTAGTTGTCAATTGCTTTATCTAACAGTATCTTTTAAGAACGGCACGCTTGTTCATATTAGTGAATATACACACATAGTCAGACTTATGGAGCCTCCCACCACACATTTTTTTTCTCTCTTTCTATTTACAAACAAGTGATGTTTCCACATTCTCTTCACCCGTCTAAACGAAACACCCAGTGTACATCATTAGACATACACACACAATTATGGGCACACTAAGGTTTGACACATGGAATGTAAATGGAGCTGGCACAAGAGAAAAAAGGTTAAAGATATTTAACCAGCTTAAAAAACTACAGGCCGATGTTATTTTATTACAAGAGACTCACAGGCCTGTCACAGGTATAAACGAACTTAAGCCTGTTATAATTCTAGACAAAGGGGAGTAGCAATTTTAATACATAAAAATGTTAATTTTACTGTACTCGATACAGTTATAGATCCAGAGGGTAGATTCCTTATTATTAATTTATCAGTATTTATCAGTATTTAACAAAAAGCTATGTATTGTAAGTACATGGTGGG
>NW_005191929.1:0-1748 GCF_000239375.1 Pundamilia nyererei
TGTGGCCACAAATGGAAACTGCTGTCTGAGTTACTCTACAAGGTAGCGCAAGATTTCTATATATTTTTACTTCTGCGTTTCAAACGAAAGTTAAAAAAAAACAGGAACCAAAAAACCCACCGTCGTGGTAAAATGCAGTGAAGCATTAAGAAAAAGTCCTAAAGGTGTTTATCAGCTACTGCTTACACCCCAACAAATATCACAGAAGAATCAAAGGTGGATGCTTTTTGTTTCTTGAACTTTGCATAAAAATAACTCAAGGGTTCAGCTAAAGAACAGTAAAGATGAATACACGCCATGATTCAACAACATTTGGTTTATCGGACTCTAACATCGTTGTGGAAGAATTTTTAATCATTCTTCTTTAGTTCATTGAGGTTTTGGGGGCTTTCTTTTATGCACAGCTCCCATCACAGCATTTGGCCATCGCAGCACCTTCAGTCTTTTCTTTTTCAGCCAGAATGTTGTAGATCTTTGTTCTGTTGCATGAACCAATGTCAGCCAAACTTTGGACTCTGATGGACAGATGGTCTTACATTTGACTCTAGAAGACTGTAGTATACAGAGGGATTTATAATCCACTCAATGACTGTAAGGTTCCCAGGTCCTTTGGCTGCTAAACAATTCCAAACCATCACCCCTCCACCACTGTGCTTGACAGTTGGTATGAGTTGTTTGAGCTGATATGCCGTGTCTAGTATTTACAAAACATGGCGCTGTGCATCATGATCAAACTTTGGCCTTGTGTGTCCAAACTGCATTGTTCCAGAAGTCTTGTGGTTCGTTCAGATGCAACTTTTCAGCCATCCTGTCATCTTCTTATTAGAGAGAAGAGACGGTCTTCTAGCAACTCTTCCAAACAAGCCATACTTGTTCAGCCTTTTTCTAACTGTACTGTCATGAACTTCATTTGATCATTTGGCATGCTAACTGAGGCCTTTAGAGTCTAAAATGTAGCTCTTGGGGGTTTGTTGCAATTTCTCTGAGCATTGCATGTTCTGGTCTTTGAAGCAATTCAATTTTATTTTATTTATATAGCACCAAATGACAGTTGTCTCAAGGCGCATTATATTATAAGGTAAAGACCCTTAAAATGATACAAACAAAACCTAGAAAACCCCAACAATGACACGACCCCCTATGAGGGAGCACTTTGGCGACAGTAGGAAGGAAAAAATCTCCCGTTTAACAGGAAGTAATCCTCAGCAGAATATTCCAGCGGATATTATATATAATGTCTAACTATAAAATCTCCCTGTGCATTAATACTCTGAAAACTAATATTCATTTTAAAGATACTGTTTGCATGATTTCTTTTTCAGGATCTAGATTGTTTTTCACTCTTGCTAACAGCCATAAACTCAGCAGGATTAATGTTGTTTAATGTTGTTTAATATTGCACTCTCACCGCCCATATCAAGCACCAGCGGTGCATGGCTCCTTTGCTCTGGGGTGTCCTGATAAGCCTGTTGCATAGGAATAGTGCAGCTCAACACTCGAAATAAGACAGCATGTGCTTATGACAAACTTTCTCCAGGCAACAACCCTGATTTTTGGCCATAGTGATTCTTCCATCAGTCGTAATATATATGCCAAAATAAATTTCAAGATTATATGCGACACTGGTGTGCTTGAAATTATCTGGGGTGTTATATATTGCCAATATAGTATGTCAGAACTAAATTACTATAAATTACTAATAATGGCTGAGGAAATTCAGACATTAAACATGAGTCATTCAATGCTCA
>NW_005191930.1:0-1747 GCF_000239375.1 Pundamilia nyererei
GAAGCGGGGTCTTTGTAAGCCTTCGCGGCGGGCTCGATCCGGTCGGTATCGGGCTCGATCAGCTCCACGGATCGCCTGGCCCTGCGGGAGGGTTGCGGCGGCGTGTCTACGCGGGTCAACCCCGCAGCGGCTTGCTGTTTACGCCAATCTCGCAACCTGTGCACCGCGGAGGTGATGCTCAGTATGGCGGGAGCGTTGGCCCTGAGCTTGCGTTTGAAGTCCGAGTCCACCGGAGATATCACGAACTGGTTGACACCAAACGCGGACGCGATCAGCTCTGGAAACTGCTTCAGCGTCTCCAGAGACGTCGTGGTGTACGTGACGTTCACCACCGCGTGTCTGTCCAGTATCGTCGTCGTAGAGCCAGAGCAGCATTTGGTGTTGATGTCCTCTTCGCACTTTAGCATAGTGTTACCCTCCGCGTCGGCCAATGTGAGCTCGGCCGTGATCTGCTGCGCGCCCGTGCTGGTTTCCGAGGGGGCGATCGTGATCCCTCCCGTAAGCGATATGGTCGATATCAGTTTGTTAGCCTTGACACCCGCGCGCAATACGGCCAGCGTGTACGACATGAGCCCTTGGCTGGAGCCCTCTTTCGTCCACATGTTTTGACAGTCCTTGGGTGATCGCATGTCCACAGTCGCTCGGGGTGTGACGAAAGCTCGGAACGCTTCCAGTCTAGTGAAATTGACACTCTTCACGATCTCGACTGAGCTCGGGAGTCGGAGGAACAGCTTGATGCCGCTCCTCTGCGCCACCATGGCGCGCGAGAGGTCTCTGGCCAGCGCGGCCATGCCGGCGGCCGCCGTATGCGGAGTGCACGATCCAGACTTCGCGCCCCACGCGCTCGTGTCGAACATAATGCCGCTTGAATACGTGGCGATCGCCATTTTACGCAGCGTTTGCGCCACGGTCTGTATAGCCGCGGAATACGCGGCGTCCGCCGCGGACATGGGCAACGTGCACTCGTTCACGGGTACGTTGAGAATCACGTGTCCCAATTCGCTCAGAGCGTGGTACCTTTCTATGTCCGCGGACACAGACAAGCGACCGGAGGCGTACGCCACTTTGTCCACGGACACCACGGTTGCGTCGCAGGCCGAGGGGCCCACGAAGCCTACTATCTCATCCGTGGTCGGCTGTGACAGCGAGTCTCTGCGCCGCATTTCGGACGCTCCGGAAATCTCGCACATGGCAATCGGGGCGGAAGCGTCTCCGTCGGCGTTGGTGAGCCCCACGGTGCCGGTGCTGTCAGATTCCCCTATGCAGAACGCGGTCTTCTTGAAGCGGAAACACTTGTTCCCCAGCTGGGTATAGCACAAGCCGATCGACTCGCTGTCTCCCAGACCCGCGTACGTCAAAACGCAGTCGTATGGCGAGTTGCGTATTGTCAGCACGTCGTCCGTGTTCGGCCACGTCACGTTCTCCTCGGCCGCGTACAGAGTCCGTCGTAGAAACTTGTAGGCCGCGCATTGTGGCCCGGGATCGCAGTCGGCCGCGGGGTCGTCGCCGAAGAAATACTCCCTGTTTCTCGGACTGCCGTGTAGCATGATGGAAACTTTGTTGATCGGGATCGAAGATACCACTCGATCCGAGCACGGGAATCTGCCGGGTATTTCCACGCAAGAGTTTTTGTCTAGCCTGTACACGTAGGCGCCCAGCATGACACCTTGCTGGTCTCGTTGGGTGGCGTCGTGCTCGTTTTTCCACGTGGCGTAGATGTCGCCGGGACAGTAGTGTGTGCACAGCC
>NW_005191931.1:0-1747 GCF_000239375.1 Pundamilia nyererei
ATATCTCCTGCACTGCTGCAAGTTGTTTTGCAACCCACTTCGACCCCATCCCTTGCTTTCATGCAATATTTAAATAAATAAATATCATATTGGTATCTTTCTACCTGCCTACAACAGAGCCATAACAACACATATAAATTACTTCAGGTAGAAATGACAGTCCCATACTAAAAATATACAAAAGTTTTAACTTAAAGGATCTAAGTGAACTACATATGCACCGTTTGTGGCATTTGCATGGTCAGTGTTTACAATAAATGTACTTTGAGTTTCTTGACCTACTTTTCAACCATGAAATCTGTGAAGTCGGTAACTAAAACAACTGACTCTAAACTCTAAAGGCCATTATGGTGTCCAAAAAGACTACATCATCTTTCTTTGTTTTTTGTTATTAAAATGTTCAGTAATTGCTTCTTTTGACTGCTCCCATATTAGAAAGGGGTTGGCACAGACTTTTACGCTGCAGCCATCCTTCCTGACACAACCCTCCCAGGGATTTGTGTCTCCTACTGGTATGTGAATGTGTAATAAAAAAAGTTTTACACTGTGTATTTATGTGACATAACAATAACAAATACATAGGAAAATAGGTTTAATGTTATACTTATTGATAATGTAATTTCTATAATTTCTCAGGAGGTGGCAGAAGGCACACCGACAAATGAGGGTGATTTAAGAGACATGTAACAGACAGGTTTGCTGACATCAGCTGGTTCTGTAAATGGCTGGAGGGATGGCAGTTACCAAGCAGGAGACACTTGAAGGAGGCAAAAGTGCATCTGGAGTCCAGACCGAGCCTGAAGGAGGCTGGGGTTGGATGATTGTCGCTGGTTGTTTTCTCGCTACCATCTGCACCCGAGCAGTAACCAGGTACCAGTCCTCACTTTGAAGCTAATTATGCTTAAAAACTACAAAATCGCTTATCCATAGATTTTGCTGTGATTTTCCCATTGTCACTACTGGGCACACTCTTTATATGCTTGTGATACAGCTTCCATTTAATATTTCACTGTATGATTTAATCTGTTATTAATTTAAGAGCACCAGGCCAATAGCAAATTATTTCCACTCGTTGGTGCACTTAAATCTTTATTCTCCACAAACTACTCAACATGACTTCACCTCCAGATGTACAAAGCTCCAGCTTAGCCTTTTGTAGCAGGTGTAGGATTATTACTATGCAATATGCAGTTTTGACATGTAGCTGTACTTAGCAAGACTTTATGTTCTTAGATTATTAACACCTCAAAGTTATTACTTGGCAATAATCCATTCTGACTCAGTTCCAAGGTTTAAGCGTCTCAGCAGCCATATTTTTTTTTCTACTAAGACTTTGAAATCCTGCAGAGATGTTTCCACATTTACGTCACTGTACATTACTTTCACAGGTCTGCCACAATCTGGTGTTTGGCTTTAATTGAAGGTTATCTCTGGATTTACACTATAGAAACTGACTGGGTGAACAAACTGGCTGAAATGTGTAATTTTAAAAAAAAAGTGACCTGTATAGTTTACAGCATGTGCTGGGAGGAAGACGTTTGGTGAAGTGTTGTGTTTTTCCATGTAATTACGAACATGTTCTTTATAATACTCAGTATTTCCCAACCACCCCAGCTCACGCAGGACATAATGTCACTTGCCATATATCTCAATAGATAATATAATCTTTCAACCCTGTGAGGTCACCCCTATAGTTTACATTTGATTTTGAAACCGTAGATTTTCCTGGGGGGAAAAAATATGTTTT
>NW_005191932.1:0-1747 GCF_000239375.1 Pundamilia nyererei
GCATTCCTCAGCACACACACAAAAACACACAACAAATCCTCCTATACCGAGTTTTTCACTGTAATCCTGAGATGAGACAAAACCTCACAGCAATCATTAAATAATGGATGAATTGTATTTCGTATGCATTATTTATTAATCGAAGAAGAGTTCAGTCTTTTTTTTTTATTACACAAAGGTTTTCTCACATTGTTTTTGATCAGAATGAAGTTTGTAACTAGAAGAAAAGTAACTTCTCTGATACTGCAGCACGTCTTTACCCTCTGGAGCTCTTATCTAGTGGTTGCTGGTCAGGCTTTTGCTGCTCCTCTTCCCTCAGCTGTGGAACTCCTACAGAGTTTATGTAAAGATGGGCGTAGCTTTTGGTTTCTGGATGCTGTAGTTTGAATCCTTTTGGTTGCTGTTGTGTTGGTTTTATGGATCAAGAAGTAACGATATGTGTATGAAAGTTATCAGCTAATCTATAAAATGTATGAATGCAACACCCAGACTGAGATACCTGCCAAGGAGTAACTTCTGTGTCCTGTTAAAGATTTATTACATAAAACATGGAGACTTTAAATATAATTTTGTGTTAGGTAACTGTTTCACTGAGTTAAAAAAAAAAAAACATATTTAGGCTTTTTACTCGAGTAAAAGTTACAATCCTAGTTAAATTGCTTAAAAGTAAACAAGCTCTTAGAATCAAAGTAATTCGTCTTGTGGGATTAATATAAGTGTCTATGTATCAGTCTTAGCTATAAAGAGCATTCTGTTTATGTAAAATGACCATTTCATATACATTAATGATCTATATGAAATGGTCATTTTACATAAACAGAATAACTTTACTGCTTTACAGCATAACTACCTCTAGGCAGTTTAATTCTTAGCAGGGCCTCAGTGTGGTGATTAATGTAGTGAAACCCTGCGTGCCCATCAAGATGATGCTGTGGGAAGTGAGCAGTAATCCATTGGAAAATCTGTGGCGCTTCAGTCTGCAGCAGCAGGGGAAAAAGGGAAGGCCGTATGTTTGCATCCAGTATGCAGATTTATGGCTTTTCCCTTTGATTTTCCCTTTGAGATTTTGCCAAAATGCTGGAATAGTTTGTATATATAGTTTTGTATAGAATAGTTAGTACATAATTATTATATACTATGATTAGATAGTCTTTGCACTTTTAAAATGAAGAGCCACCAGTTGTTGTTCCACGATGCCTGTTGATACTAGATTTTTACAAATTGGTGAAACTGCCTTTATATGTGCAGGAGTTTCACACCCTGTGAGGTTCAAAGAGAAATGTCTAAAGAACAGAAAGAATGGAGGGATGACTTAAAATAATCATGCCCTGGATTGATGTGAATCCTGTCAGAGGATTTACAGTAATACATTTTAAGAAACACATTTTTCATTAAAAACGTTTTATTCCACTCAAAATAAACTGTTATAATTTCAGCACCATGGACCGCACACACAGTTTTTATGGTGATCTCATAAGCAGTCATCTTACGCTTGACTTTTGAGTAGTGGACCTAACATGCACAAAATAAAAAGAAATCACCAGTTTGAAAAACCGCCAGTCTTAAGCAGTTGCGCTCAGACTCACCATGGTCGTGTCTTTCTGTGTGAGCGATGTTCTTGGCGACGATGCTGCCATTGCTCACTGGAGGAAGCAGAAAGAACAGCAACCACAACATCTCAGATCTATCTGGTAACCTGTCAACACAAACAAATAAACATTCAAAGATGAAAACTGGAGAAAACGCC
>NW_005191933.1:0-1747 GCF_000239375.1 Pundamilia nyererei
TAACCTGTTTTGTTTTTTAAAGTGTAGCAACCGTATTAACTAACTTGCCTATTAGTGACCTGGTTACGATTTGGTAGAACCACCGAGATAATCCATCAACAATATAAAGTTAGTCATTAATATAATGCTGCTGCATCGGCTGGGCTAGTTACATCGTAAGGGTTTAAAAACCGAGCTTTAAAGTGATTAGCGGTAATACAAACCGTGAGAAGCCGACAGTGATCACCGACTGTTTTTAGGGGATTGTTGAGATTAAATCGAATAAGATACAAAGCATTGAAACGTGTTAAAAACACAACAGTCTTATTAAATGCAGACTACTTTGGGCCCAGAAACACGATTCATAATGTTGTGTTGTCATAATGTCATCACTTAAAGACCGGATACCGGTCATGGAGGCTAACAAGGGCCGCCCAAAGAACATGTGGATTAAGACATACGGCTTCAAAAAGTTTTGGTGCTTTACAACAAACACTCTCAGTCGCTGTTGCCATTGGCAAGCAATAGCCGCATAGGCACCAGTAGTTTTCCCTCACTCTCTCGTCCTCGTGTGGCGGATTGTTTTCATCTTCATCTAAACTAAGTGCTGGTTGACTATTTTCATTCTCTCTCTCGGTTTGCTCTGGTTCAAACTGGAAAGGTTGAACAGAAGCCATTTCCAGTGTGCTGCTAACTGGATGCGGTGCAACCGTATGACATCACTACCCAGAGTGCATTGAGAAGTAAATAACAATGGCGACCTACTGGTAAATCGGTTTTATATAAAATGTGCTTAAAAGGAAAACATTTGGTGTATTTTAATATCACACATGTTTTATTGAAAGCACAGTACATATTTTAGCGCAAACATGTCTTAATAGCCGGAGTTCCCTTTAAGTTTTTGACATGCATTTGTCACGGTTTACAAAAACGATAAACGAAGTTCATAACATCTGTTACAAAAAAAATCGCATTTACAAATCTATTTCTAATAGGAAAAATTATGAATAAAGTCATTCCCTACACATTTTCAGTATAGTTTAATTTGCATTACCCAATACTGTTCAAGATATTTTCTGTCCCTTGTGCCCCGTTTTTATCTCAGTTAACTGAGAAGACATCAAAAACAGAAGTGGAAGTCTGACTGGTCAAAATGAAATTTTATCACATATAGCTTACATATAATCCATCGTAATATGTACATTTATATAATATCAGTAATATCAAAACAAATATGAACAATTTTCGATATTATCAACCAACACTAGTGGAATGAATAACAACTGCAACCAGTTACACTTGAATTATGTTCTTCAAAAAAGCCAAGAATAAAAAGTCGCTAGTTGTTCACATGTTAGAGACATACACAACAGCACATTCCAAGTCATTTTCACCACCCTACACAAACCGTTAGCTGATATTTGACACTCTAAACGGCATGTTTAGCATCCTGTGACAGATCCTTTCAGCCGGACTGACAGAAACATGCACACAAGCGATTAAAAAAAAGCTGTTCAGTTTGGAAAAGAATTTTCCGATATAATTATGAAAGTCCCGAAGTCTATAATTATAAAGATTCCAATTCTACCGTTAGTTACTGCTAGTAAGTGTAGCTAGCGGTCAGGCTAATACCCATCGAAATCCTATCAAATAAGGACCAGCATTTTTTTTTAAAGATATTACAAATTAGAAATCCATCTGTCAGTGAGGCTTACGCAGTTTGACGTTGTATAACAGCCGATCCTCTATTTAGAGGAGTAGCTAACTA
>NW_005191934.1:0-1746 GCF_000239375.1 Pundamilia nyererei
TAATTCAAAAATCAACTATTCACATTTCAACATTTAACTATTTAAATGTTCAGCTTTTTCCTTTTACAAATTTAAAGTGAAAGCAACACAAAACACTGCAAACCACAACACAATTAAATTTAAATTATAATAATAAAACAAAAAGAAGATGCATATTCTCTGTCATATGGGCCTGCATGAATAAACTTTCTGAATCCTTTATCATCTGCAACCAAAAATAGTTGTGGATGATTACTATACCTTTCTAATGTTGTCCCTGGGTCTCTTTCTCTCTCTCTCCCTCTGGCTCTGTTCCTGTGCTACTCAGTGTAACTACCGCCTCTCCCTCCTCTGCCCAGCGTAAAGCACAAGGCTCACGTGTAGAGTGAAGCGGAAAAATAGGGCAAGAGAGAGAGGGTGAGAGAAAGAAAAAAAAAAAAAAAAAAAACACGTGATGGCTCGCGATAAGGAGCCGGCTCTCGTCTCAGGAATTCGCATGATAAGGTGGGGCCAGGTTTCACAATGAACTCACCCGAAACTCTGGCTGATTATGACCCACACCCAGTTTCACACCTTGGCTCAGGCGATTAGAGGATCATCAGGGGGTCCTTTTGTCCCTCTGTGGGGGGACACTCCCACTAGATGTATATCTGGGACTCTCCACCATTTGACCTTAGAACTGAAGAAGCTTCTCGGATGAGAAGTGAAACGTCTTCAAGTAACTTAAAGAAGTCCAGACGCATTTCTTTGCAATTATCAGTATGTCCCATCCATCCATTCGCTTCCGCTTATCCTTTTAGGGTCGCGGGGGGCGCTGGAGCCTATCCCTGCTGTCATAGGGCGAGAGGCGGGGTACACCCTGGACAGGTCGCCAGTCTGTCGCAGGGCCAAAACACAGGAACAGACAACCATTCGCACATTCACACCTAGTGACAATTTGGATTATCCAATTAACCTATCCCCGCAAGCTGCATGTCTTTGGACGGTGGGAGGAAGCCGGAGTAAGGGAACCCACGCAAACACGGGGAGAACATGCAAACTCCACACAGAAAGACCCCGGCCTGATGGTGGAATTGAACTCAGGAACTTATTGCTGTGCGGCAACAGTGCTAACCACCGTGCCACCGTGCTTCCCATGCCACCATGCTTCCCTTATCAGTATGTGTCTTCTAAAATTGAGATTTTGAGTTTGCCAACAAATCTTGTGCAGTAAGTGTATTTTTCATAAGTGACAGTAAGTAAGATCAAAAAAAGAACTTGCCCCAGATGCTGCTTAACTGTGCCATCCAGAACATGCACGCTAAGCCAACAGCCTGAGAAGATTTATTCATTTTTGGCATTTTTGCTCAGCAGGTTTTGATTTAATTTAAGTAAATTTTAATGTGTTATCAAATGAACAGCAGCAGGAAAACAATCCATAAAAAATGGTTGCAGAGTTTCTATGCACCTTTTTTTCCCACACTGTTGCCACCTGCTGGAAATGAAACATATTTTAAAAGCATGTGTGCCATACTGTAACATGATCTAAACAGGAATACAAACTTCATACTACACTTTATTTTATTTATTTTTTTTGGGACCAGGATGTCCCTCAATGCATATATTAAACGAATATGTAGGACTAGGGATGGGTATCGTTTAGGTTTTATCCGATACCGGTGCCAAATCGGTACTTTTGAAACGGTGCCAGTGCTCAAACGGTGCTCAAACCGGTGCTTAAAGAATGGAGAACACAAAATTGGTCCAAAAACCTCTCATGTTCAGCTG
>NW_005191935.1:0-1745 GCF_000239375.1 Pundamilia nyererei
CATGAAAACAGAATTTATTAAATTCAATGGAATTAGAAGTTAACATGAAGTTAGCTCGCTAGTTTCCACCTAAACATGATATACAATGTTCTGACTGAGAGATTTCTGAAAGAATTAAAACATACAGCTCTGCTTTCACTTCCAACAAAAATGAAGACAGAAAACTAAACAGTAGTGACTTTTGTAGGGTTACTGAAGTTGGGCTAGCTGGTATATAATGATGTGCTACGTGATCACTAGCGACATAGCTATGTTAGCATAGCATAAACACAGTGAAGCTGGAGGATGAATGCTAACTTTTTTCCATTTGATAAAAGTTACGTGAGGGTTCCCGATGGTTAGGGACAAATGCAATCGCATGGCAGGATGTTGTAAATGGACCAAACTTCAGTCAGGAAAATAATTAAGAAAATCCATCCACAATACGAGGTAAGTCATTAACATACTGCAACAACATGGGAATAGAGCAGCTGCGAAAGAATTCAGCATTAATGGCCCACCAATCAGTAGTGATTTCGGTTGGCCCTGGTTTGCCCTCATGGATGAGGTGATAGGACAGAGGCCTTCCATTAGGCCTCCTGTCCTAATTTGCTTGTTTTCTTCTTCGTTTTTTTCCAGCCGATGATCCAGTGGATTTTTTAGTGTCTTTTCTCACCGTCCCTCTTCCCCTCTGTCTTTTCCCCCTCTCCTTTTATTGAAATTCTCTTGTCTACGTCTTTTCCTTTCCTATCCCCCAGTCATGTCTGTTCAGATTGTAATAATTTAAAAGTTCCTAATTAAATAAATAAATAATAATAACGATCAATCAAGTAGACCAGTATGGCAAAGCGGTAATGATCCACTTGAAAAAACTAATCTTTTAGGCATTTTTCTTGGCTTTCAGACAATAATTCTGATTGCTACAGTGCTGAACACGACAGGCAAAAAAAAAGAACGCAGTTTAAGTAAGTTGCCAGCAGAGATGGGCGTTACTGTAATCAAATTACTTTTTCCAAGTAATGAGTAAAGGATGACCATTTAAAAAAAAAATAGATTACTGTTACTTTCTCATAAGCATGCTGCGTTACTAAACCGTGATTTTGTTTGTGAGAATATCTCATTACAATGACGTACAAGCATGCGATGTCGGTGGCACCAACAGACGTGTGTAGATCAACAATGAATAATATGGCATGTGGGAGAGAGTACAACATGCAGTGTTTAAAAGCTGCCACAGAAATTGAAATTCATTTGCATACTAACTGCCGAGTGGTCTGCTGAATACAGTGTGAGCCTGCGCACAAACAGCACGGAGGGAAAGCGCAAATGAGAGGTGAAACCTATCATCTCTGTTGTGCCTTTTCCAGTGGCCTTTTCACCTACTGTAGTAAATATCTTGTCCATATTGAGTTTGTAATCTATTATTTTTCTCAACTTCTAAAAGTTTCAGTTAAGGGGGGAAGATGTTTGTTTAAGAGAAGCAATCACCCAACCCCAACACCCTCTTTCAGTATCAATCAAATGCATCCAAAAAAAGGCAATGGCCTATGTTCAGAAAAAAACAAACATTTTATTTAACTACAAAAAACCACAATGATCTTAAAGTTAAAAAGCAAAATGTCTCTTCCAGCGAATATTAAAAAAAAATCTCTCATGTAATGTTAAGTCTTTTGTGCGATTTGGCGCATCTCACATAAATAAATAAATGAATAATCCAAAAAGTAGCTATATTAATACTTAAAAAAAATAACAAAAGAAAGTAAAAT
>NW_005191936.1:0-1745 GCF_000239375.1 Pundamilia nyererei
CTTCAATGACTTTTGGACCTCATACCATTAAACACTGTTTACACTGTCTTTGTTTTAAGGAACTGAAACCAGTTGTGCTTTTGCTTTAACTGTCAGCTGCTCTGATACACAGAAAAAAAAAATGCAGGATGGAAACGTGATTTGTACAGTCTGGTCCCAGCAGGTTTTCTCTGGTGATGTGGTTTCACAGTCTTGTGACTTTCATGTTTTACATGAATAAGTCTTTTTGGTTCACAAAATGCAACTATTTTAGGGCTTTAGTCAGGTTTAAATGACTGTTAATTACCTGAAAAATAAATCTGTTAAAAGAACCATTCAGTCACTTTGTAATGGGACGTATCTTCAGCACAATCGTATGTACTGTGCACCTGAAACTAATATCGTTCACCATTTGGCGCTTCCTTCTCACATGCCAGAGAGCTATTACAGTTACACCGCAGATGGTGTCTAAAACGATTTAACCCTCAACTTCCTAGCAGTTGCATCATTACAATATTTCAGCATTTGCAGTTATTCCAACTGTTTTATTAATCCTTAACATACTTTTCATTTACTTGTTCAACTTTACAAACTTTACCCAGTATTTTCCACATAAATCAGCTAGCACCAACATTAAAACCAATTACATTTGCCACGCTGCAATGGATCCTGGTTTGTATGTGGATGTTGTTTTCACACAGACTGCCCTACTTAAACATTATTACAGCCAAATTACACCTCCCATATGGCAATGGCACTCCCTGACGGCTGCAGCTTCCCTTGGAAGTCTAATGCGTCAGACCGGAGCTTAATTACTCAGGAACAACAACAACAACAACAAAAAAAGATAAATCCACATATATATTAGCGTCTGAGTTGCAAGGGCCAGCAGTCAAAGCAATTTTAAATTACATTTTATTTAAACATATGGGATCCCAGCACCACCCTCTCCCCAGCCACCTACTCCACCTCTTCCAAAGTGAAGGTGTGGTATCAGGGTGCTCAGCCCCGCCGTGAGATGTAACGTCTCCAGCACGTCCTGGGTCTGCACCAGCTTACAAAACAAAGAAACAGATTAGAGCTGGGGACCTGTCGCTGTTCTAAATGTCTTTGAGTGGTTACAATTTCCACTGCTTCAAATCTGTTAACTAACAAGTTTTCATTTAAATATGTGTATGAGACTCCAACGTATTTACAAGTAGTAACCTCCAGGTCTGAAAAATTAATCCAGAATGGAAGTGCAAACAACTAACAGGAGCAGTTCCTCTGAAAGACACCAAGGCTGGTGCCAATTCCCGCAGTTAGAGCAACAAATACTGAGGCAGCAGTTTGAACAGGCTTGCCAAAGCTGGACACAGCGGAAGATTGAAAAGATGTTGCTGGTCTGATGACTGCTGTGACATTCAAATGGTAGGGTTAGAATTTGGTGTAAACGACATAAAAGAATGAACATCTTGCCTTGTATTAACATTTCAAGTTGCTGATAGCGGTGTGAGAGTGTGGAGAATATTTTCTAGGTATACTTTGAGCCAATTAGTACCAGCTTAGCATTGTTTAACCACCACAGCCCAGCTAATGCTGACCATGTCTATCACTTTATAACCACATTGTACCCATTTTTTGATGGCTGCTTCCAGCTTAAATCATCTCAAACTGGTTTCTTGAACATGAAGATGAGTTCACTGTACTCCAATAGAGCATCTTTGGGATGAGGTGAAACGGCAGATTCAAGTCAACAATTAATGAACATGACTTCATGACGCAGT
>NW_005191937.1:0-1744 GCF_000239375.1 Pundamilia nyererei
ATTTTGTGAGGCCACATCGAAAAGGCTCGGATGAGCTCGCCAAAGTTCTACAAGCTGGGCATCCATCGCTTGTGTCCAGATCACACGCTGACTGCTGTGCTACTCCGTCTTTTTCACTTCAATTTCTGTGTTTGCACATGCAAGAGAGGTTGCGTTGACACCCTCATGAGGGGCGACAGGATTTCAAACAGGTTTGATTTTCTTGCGATCATATGATTGCTGATCGGGAGCTGGTTGTGAGGTGTTAATCGCTTCTTGTTACCCCATGTATACGACACGATGCACGACACACGATTAAGGTGAAACTCGGGTCGATCCCCAAAACGGTCGCATGACTGAAAAATTTTCTCACAATGGGCCAAAAATCGCACAGTGAATGCCCAGCTTAAGAAGAGCCACTTTTCTGACACTGTAAACTCTGACTTTAAGCTCAACAACCAAGCTAGTTTACGCCTCTGGCAAACTGACAACATGGCTCAGTTCTCACACTAAACAAAGTCACACTTGCTAAATCAGGAAAATAAAAACATGTGGGTAGCAGCATGAAACATACCCTGAGCAACCTGGGACTCATAACAAGAACTTTCTGGTTATTAGAAATTACTGAACTTTACAGCAGCTTACAGCATCAGAACACTTTTTAAGTTACATACTTGTTAAAATTATTAAGTGATTATGATATAGCTTACTTCCTCTTGGGCTAATAATGGGGCAAATAAGTGAAAATGAAACACCACATGTACGAAGGCTAATCTACACCATGGAGCCCTAACTCTGAAAAAAATAGAATTTTTTTAGAGTTCTTTTTTTGTCACTGCTGGCTGCACTGAAACATGAAAATCCATTTGTTATCCACTTTATGAATGAGGCCTGTTTGGAGGAGTGCCCGTTTGAGTCAGGTGCACTGGTGCTTCACTGGGCCAACAAGCTGGAGTCGGAAAGACTCATCAGGTCAGGTGTACACACCAATAAATTACTAAATGCATATCACACCACAAACATAACTAAGCTTATTCTGGAATCCTAACATTAGCATGTCTGTAGGGGGAACAAAATGAAAAAAACCAACCAAACAACAAAAAACTGTAAACTTCTACGTAATCTGACCTGCACCTCCTGAGAAATGTTACTACACATTGTGTCAGCGCATAACACAATGGCTTGAATTCCATGGAAAGCTGGCATGTAGTGATAAGAGGAGTTTCCAGTTACAACACAAGTTAGGACGTAAATTTCCCGCAAAAGCCTAAATCAAGTCTATAAACTGCGAGCAACAAACTAACCAACCCAGTGATGCCACATTGTGTACTGGCACAAGATGGCGCTAAACATGCTTAAAATCTTTAAATGAAAACACTTTGTAATTCCAGCTGTTTTTTTAGTGAAGTGTTGTTTGTGAATGAGGTGATTCTTCATAGCGAACAACAAGAGCCGAGTCCCACCGAGCAAACCCGAATCTTCAGCCCTGCTGAGAATCTCTTGGCTGCTACCTCAAAGCACATTGTGCGCTGTCGGTCCTGCGTGCTGCACAACAACATTCAATATTTAGTATTTACTGTTATTTACACTCAGATGGATTAATGTGATGGTGCTGTGTTTATTATGTTTCTCTCTTTTTTTCTCTCAACAGGTGATCCGGGAGGTTTTTTCTTTTCAAGTGTCCTTTCTCCCTCTTCCCCTCTGTTTTTCTTTTCCTTCATCTTTCTTTCTCCCTTTCCTACCCCCAGCCATGTCTGTCAAATAT
>NW_005191938.1:0-1743 GCF_000239375.1 Pundamilia nyererei
TTACCTTCATCACTCAGCGTAGCCTAAATATAGAGGTTCCACTCTGCAAAGTGTTATGATTGTGCCCACCAAGAACTTATTTAACTTTGTATCTCTTTCAATTAAGATAACTTTTTTTATTTTTATACCATTAATCATTTTGTCATAGTTCCTTCTCCATGTGGCCAATCCTCATTTTGAACAGAACCGTGTTTATATACTTAACATGTAAAAGCAAGTACACATGTAGGAGATCATTAGAAGGAGCCTGTGAGAAGCAGAGGGGTTGTTGCTTTTCATGTTGTGGTTTGGTACAGAACATTGGTGAAGTCAGATAGACAGTCTGCAGAGCCACGCGGCACAGCGCTCCAGAGCAGCTTTACTCTGCCAGCCAGACTCGGCCTGTGGCTCAGTCCTGGCATCGGCCTCCAGCGGGACCGTCGATAGACTCGCGCCGGTTTCCTTTCATGTTGCTTTCACAGGCTTAGCTCCTACTTGACAGTAAGACATTAGCAGTCACAACCACAGCACCAGAACCTGGTATCTACACTCCTTTTACATTACCCCATGTCATTACACAGCTAGCTAAAAGGTTGGTCACATGGTGAGATTTCCATTACTTGTGAATTCTTTGCCAAGGTGATCATACCAGGTGTTCACACACTGTAAACACACACATGGACAAGAAACCAGCAGGTAAGTACAGGAAGTACATTTCAAACATATTTAAATCAGTGTTTGCTGTTCAAAATTTGATACATTATTTTAGCTGTTTCAGTTTCATATTAATGACCTATCAGATAGTTTATTACTTTTAGCTGCTCAGCTGATGACTTCTGTAAGTCACAGAGAAGTTGCTTACCTGTCTCTGACCCCAACGAGCCAATCAGGTGGCAGCGTAGATATATGCTCGCCAGCCACTTTGTAAGGTACACCTGTTCAGCTGCTTGTTAGTGTGAATATCTAATCTACTGATCCCATGACAGCAATTCAACACATTTATGCAAACAGACGTCACTGAGACAACGTGCTGCAGTTCAAACTGAGCATCAGAATGTGTCGGAAAGAAGATTTAAGTGACTTTGAATGTGCCAGGGTTGTTTGTAGCAGAGAGTATTTCAGAAACTGTTGATCTACTGGGATTTTCCTGCACAGCCTTCTCCAGGTTTACAGAAAATGGTCTGAGAAAGAAAATATCCAGTGAGCAGCAGTTCTCTGGGCAAAAATCCCTTGTTGATGCCAGAGTGTTTCCAGCTGACAGAAACAGAAGACCGCACCAGGTGTCACTCCCGTCAGCTAAAAAAAGGAAACAGGCTCATCAAAATTTGGTCTGATGAGTCTCAACTTTTCAAAAAGGACAGAATTTGTAATAAAGAAAATAAGAGCATGACTCCATTCAGCGTTGTTACCAGAGGTTCGGGTTGATGGTGGTAGTGTAATGGTGTGGGGGATGTTTTCTTGGCACACTTTCGGGTTCTTAGCTGACAGCCTCCCTGATTATTGTTGCTGGACATGTCCATCCCTTTAAGACCATAATGCATCTATTTCCTTCAGTCTCCACAGCCCTCACATCTGTCATTCAGGTGTTACTCCCTTCCTGCGCCAAGTTTCTGTGCCTTACTTCTTGTTTCTAAGCGTATCAGGATCTGCGTCCCTGCAGATTTGAGGTGACTGTGGTTGTGATTTGGCATTTTATAAATAAAATTTTATTAAATTTATTTCATATCTGCTTTTTATTGTAGTGAACATGTAGGTACTATGCTG
>NW_005191939.1:0-1742 GCF_000239375.1 Pundamilia nyererei
TAGACTAATTCAAATTCAGTTTTCAAAAGCATTTATTCAAGTTACAATTCAGATTCAATCTGAGCAATTCAAATTCAAATTGAACTTATTCAAATTCAGTTTCTGATGGCACAGATTTCTGCCCATAGTAGTCCCGCAGCAGAGAATCTATAATGCACTTAAACAAGGTGTAAATCAAAGAGTCAGTGAAAATACCACTTCCAGCCAATTTTAAATAGAAACCTGGAACATAACCTGCTCCTGACCAAATTCTGTGTTCAGCAGAAGTTATCACAGTGATTTAGCCAAGTAAAAAGAGCTGGAAAACTCTACCTTTCTGAGCTTGACATAGCTTGCTGAGCCAATAATCTCACTTTGTAGCACACCCACAGAGCCTGATGTGCTGGACTGTTACAAATATCACTTCTTTCTTCTAGATGTCAACATCATAAAACAGGGGATGGGTTTAGTGGATACTGAAGTCTATATCTCAGACGGAAAACAAACAAACAAAAAAAACAGGTTTGAACATGTGAGATCCTGGATTCAAGTCACTATTTAGCTGTTTTTTTCTTCACATTCTTGCTATTTAATTTTTTATTTATTTAATTTTATTATATTTAATTAAGCAATAGAAGGTATGCAGAAAGTAGGTCTTGAACTCAAGTCTTCTGGAAAGTCTAACTTTCCTTTAAAGTCTTAAGTCTAACACTGAAGACGTACCTAAAAATTGAAGTAAAAAAGATGTAGAGTGTCAAGGTCTGGCAGCCCTTGCCAGTTGACCTGCTCATTGTGTCCATGTATTATTATTATTATTTGTCTGGGCTCCCCTCCCAGTCCCCTATTTCCCTGTTTGTGTGTATTTGTGTTTGGGCATGTGTTTCAAGAGTCATCAGAGTGGGAAGAGTTCCCGCGCTGAAGTCAGCCACACCTGCTGCTCATCAGCCCTCACCAGCTTCAGCTGATTGTCACCACGGGCAGTCTCCCTACTTAACTGTGTGGCTGAGTTTCAGTCGACGCTGGATCGTTGAGCTTACTCCTCAGTGCAGTCTGGGCTCGATAGTGAAAACTTTGTGTGTGTGATGCTCACCAGACTAATCTATGCATTTTGTCTTGCTAGGATTTGGGAACAGAGATTGTCATGGGAGCAGAGCCACTGTACAGATTGGGATTTGTAATTTCACGATTCACGCCACAGACACGAGCACTGTGTGGGATTTCGGCCCTAAATGGGTCCCACCTAGTCAACATTGCTCACTGCACTCAGGTGATTTAGCAAACGTTGTCTGGCAATCATGTGGAGGAGGTCAGTTTGTTTCTGTTTTGGGCACCTAGTACTCCTTCGATGTTAGGTTATCCTTGGCTTTACTGGCATAATCCCCAGATTTACTGGGACCAAGGGCCACGTCTCTGGGTGGAGTACTTGGTGCCACGACAACTGTGCCTAGCATTGCAGTATCCAAACCTCCCGAGCAGTTAACTAAACCTGACCTCGTCGTCGTTCCTGAGATGTATCCCAATCTGGCCAAGGTCAATAAAGATCTGTCTCTATTACTTCCACCACACTGACCTTATGACTGGAGCATAGATCTGTTTCCCGGTGCTCCTCTGGCTACTAGCTGGCTGTACTGCCTGTCTAAACTAGAGATGGCACGATACCACTTTTTTATGTCCGATACCGATACCGATATCATAAATTTGGATATCTGCCGATACCGATATGAATCCGATATAGTGTTTTTTAATCAACAAAACTGTTTTTT
>NW_005191940.1:0-1742 GCF_000239375.1 Pundamilia nyererei
CCGTCTGGGCCGGGAGCTTTCCGAGCATTCAGGTTCTTAAACTGCTTCCTCACATCTGCTTCATGAATATGAAGAATTAAAAGGCATTATTGGTTATGAGAAGCCAAATGGGAAGTTTTAGAAAGATATTTTATAGAGGTTACAGAGTTTGCCCATTTGAGATGTTCAGGCAGGGAATTCCATAGTGGCCGGATTTAGAAAAGAACATCCATGCTGCCATCTCTTCCTTGAAAACTGTAACTGTAACATTTTATTCATTCACTTTGCACCAATCCTGGTCTCTCTGTAAATGCCCACGGGATCTGTGAATTTTCCAAGTAGGATAGCAGAGTCACCAAATGGAGTACACTCAAGCACTGCACCTAGTGACTCCAAGAAGGATGTGTACATAACCGCATATGACAGTCAGGGCCCACTGAACAGCCTGAAGGCGCAGAAAAGAATCCCCCTTGTCTGCCAATTAAAAACTCCAACGAAAAGACAGCAAGATGAGGTGATTTAAGAATACCTTTCTATGACAGCCACCTCTTACCAAGGACAATTCGAGACTGGAATAGAGTCCAATCCCTCTCCAGGATACTGGTACCGGAGCTTGAGCTATGCTTTAAGGTGTCACCAGTGCGTCTCAACCCCATGCACTAGCTCAGGCTCCTTCCCCACCAGAAAGGTGGTATTTTACGCCCCAACAGCCTGCCTTGATTAACACAGACCCCTGCCATTAACTGCCACCAACCTCTGCAGCACTGGAGCTTAGAATTTCTACTGTTGCCTAGTGGTTCTGAAGAGAATTCAGAGTCTTCAAGATGAAGAGAAAAATTTCATATAGTAGCATAAAAGTGCACAAAAACAATCTGTATGTTCTTTAAAAATGTAAATAGTTCGAGCACTTTATTTCCTTCTATCGTGGTCTGTACTGCATATAAAACACCAGGACACAACCACAAAATACACCCGAAACACCACAGAAAAGCAGCAGTATCAGTCACTTACATAAATACATAGCAACGAAGGTGTCTAAGTCATTATTAGGGTTTCAAATATGCCACTGCACTCTGGCACATAGACAAGGCAGTAGGAACAGAAACAAGAAAACACAGAATTGAAAGGGGAATTGAAACTCAATGCAGCAAAAACTAAAATTTGCATTGTCAGCTGATATTTGTACCTCGAAGGGAAAGAACAGAGAACAGAATTTTGCCAGAGTTTGACAAAATCAATTAAAAAAAACTCTGTTTTTGAAAATGCTTTGAATAATGTGAGTTATTATAATTGTTGTTAAACTCATCACATCACACTGCTGCTCAAATATATGTTGTATTATATTGTTTTACCTTTTTTACAATATTTCATATTAATCAAATATCATTTGACACATAAATATTCTCAGTATATAATACATTTAGTGCATGTGAATAGGTGGAATACTGTGGTATGTACATTAGTGATGTGTCGGTCGCGAACCAAACGGCTCTTAGAGCCGACTCTTTGAGGTGAACGACGTGAGATTTTTTTTTCTTTCTCTCACCCTCTCTCTCACACTTTTTTCCCCGCTTCACTCAGCACACGAGCCTTGTGCTTTGCGCTGGGAAGAGGGGGGAGGGGCGGTAGCTACACGCGCAGTAGCACAGGAACAGAGCAGGAGGGAGAGACAGAGAGCCAGGGACAACAACAACACATTAGAGAGGTATAGTAATCATCCACAACTTGTCACGGTCTGGCTAGGGCAGACCGTATGTTGCAGG
>NW_005191941.1:0-1742 GCF_000239375.1 Pundamilia nyererei
AGTTTTATGACAGAGCCTTTAGTGGTCACAAATGTAGCTTCACTATAGCTTTATTGTAGGCAAAATTTGGTCTTGTTCTGATCGATTTTGACTTTAATATGAATATTTTATAGATATCATAATTGGGCTTCTTAAAGCTTTGTGTGATATTTCACCGTAAGTTCCTTCAGATTTAACTGTACATGGGAGAGGGGCACAAGTGTCACCTACCAGCTGAGATGGTTAAAGCCACCTCCCATGTTTCTAGACTGGACTGGAAGGCAAGATCACTAGTGATGTGCGATACCACTGATTTTCTTTCCGATCCGATACCAAGTAAAATTCGGGGTGGTATCGACGATACTGATCCAATACCGATACTTTGTACAAAACGTATTTTATTTATTGTATCGTTTCTTGTATCTCAAATTATAGCTTAATAACGATTACAGGACATCAGATTACTTGTTCTTATCGCTTGACGATGCAGAATTATCATATAGAAATAAGAACCTGAAGTTGTGCTATTTGAACACGTTGCCTGCCTGCAGCACTAAAGGACTCCGTGAGAGACGTCTGTCTCGCCCTAGCAGCACCTGTCCCTCTCCTCCTCTTCAGTTCACCTCAACATACGCTCGTCATATTCTGTGATATGATTTACTGTGAGGTGTTTGATGAGGTTAGTGGTGTTGCCACAACACCTCACTGTCTTGCCACATGTATCGCAAACCATGTCTCGGCTGTTTGTGAAGGTAAAATACGTCCACACATGACTCGATTTACGATCAGTCATTGTTGTGAGTGCGCAGGCCAAGGGGCTTGTTAGGTAATAAATATATGATCTTAAATGCTTATATGCTGATTTATATAAGAGAGGCCCTAAAGAATCCAAAAGAACCAAATTTAATACTTGGTGCCAGTGACCCGGATTCTTGTGCGGCGGAGGGGACTAATATGGACCTTAAGGTACGATCTGATATGAGGCAGACAACAGACCGGTCTAAAGGAGTATATGTAAGCGCAAGCCTGTAGAAAATTGTGCACATTGGATGAATTCTAAATTGGTGTGTTATGTGTGTGTTACGTCAGCCAAGAAAAGAGATTAGATTAGGACATTTGGTCAGGGAATTTTATTCCCACATTGATTATAGGGTGCGACCCGAGCATCAGATAATAAACTGGCGGTTAGAGTCCACAGTGATGCTTCCAGAATTATTTAAAGTACTTAGGACGGGAAGTTGGACTTCCTAGGGGTGCAAAATGTTCTGAGTGTTATGACTCCATCTTGCGGCGGACGCGCGGCAATTTCCTGCAGGTGACAGGTTTAATTCAGGTGATACCCGCGACAGGTAGGGTTAATCAGTGGTCAAGCACCACTTTTCTTGCACTGTTTGACCGACAGGGGCGGGGCCCCCGGGCATGACCATTTTAAACGTGGCTCACATGTAAGCTTTACGTAAAGCTTCAGGCGCCAGCAGGACGCTGGGTGTTCATGAGGTACATGTCGAGCTGCGGGAAGCGCTTATAGATTAAGATAGGACTTAGTAATCGGGCCGCTGTCCCGGACAGATAACGGCTACAATTGACCAGCAAGGTGGGCGAACCTGGGCTTAGTTGCTTTTAAATTAGTCGAAATGGTAGGATGACTAGTACTAGAGGAAGATGAAGTGAAGTTGTGATATGGTAATGGAAATAATTTATCTTGGCAGGCAGTGGCAATTTTTGTTCTATATAAATGTGTGAATGTATAAGTGAAGTGTAAA
>NW_005191942.1:0-1741 GCF_000239375.1 Pundamilia nyererei
GCTGAATATTGCTTATTTCTTCTGTTTGTAGTTTCACTCTGTTGATAATTGAAGGCAGCGTCAATAAAAGGGACGATACACCTGTCAGTTGTCGAGGAGTTTATCTATCTGCATAACTGTGTCCAGTGTAGCAGTGAGGGCAGAATAGTGAAAAAGCGTCCTTCTACAAGACAACCTTTGGATGTTACGTCAACTCAGCTACATCAACCATGTCTGAAGCAAGACAAGATAAAGCATCATCTGTCCGTTCAGAGAAATCATATGGGTCAAAAGGTACAAGTAGGTCATCTGCCAGTATGGCCGCCCTAAACGCTCGAGCCAAAGCTGAAGCAGCACGCAAAAGAGCTGAATACGCTAAAAAGGAAATCGAAATGCAAGTTAAGAAAGCAGAGCTTAAAGTAGAGGAAACACGTCTAGAGGCCACGTTACAAGCCCTCCAACAAGAACGTGACGCGGAAGCGGCACACGCCGAAGCAATAGTTTTTGAAACAGCAGTCAATGATCTTGAAGAAGAACACGTGAGTGTACCTCAAAGGGTTGACACTTTGGAACGCACCTTTAACTATGTGAAAGACCAGCTCATCATCAAAGACAGCACAAGCCCAATTGGCCATACCGAGTATAATTCAATGCCTGCACCAAATGTCACATTCCTCACGCCAAAACAAGAGCCAACCAGGTCGGACACCTTAAAGGAATATGTCCTTCAACCTCTGAGTACTGACAAAGGAGAAAACGTTTCCCAGTCTCCGAAATTAATGCAGAAAATGTCACCAGGTACTCCACCGAGATTTGAACATAAGGTGAGCATGCAACAAGGAAACATTTCTGACATAGCCAGGTTTCTGGCAAGACGCGACTTACTCACTGGTGGCCTCCGAAGGTTCAGTGACAAGGCAGGAGATTACTGGGGATGGAAATCTTCGTTTGAGAATGCAATTTGTGACTTAAACCTAACGGCCAGTGAGGAACTGGATTTGCTGATTAAATGGCTTGGCACAGAATCAGTGCAATATGCATATCATTTAAGAGCTGTGCATATTAACAATCCCTCTGAAGGACTTGCTAAGGTGTGGGAAAGATTAAATGAGTGCTACGGCTCCCCCGAAGCTATAGAGAACGCACTGCTCGACAGATTGGACCGTTTCCCAAAAATCTCATACAAAGATCCACAACTGTTGAGAGAACTACAGGACCTGCTCCTAGAAGTAGATGCCGCAAAGAGTGAAGGTTACATTCCAGGTCTACTCTAACTCGATACAGCGAGAGGCATTAATCCAGTGGTGGAAAAACTCCCCTATGCTATGCAAGAAAAATGGATGAACTATGGTTCTAAATACAAAGAGGACCATTGCGTGTCATTTCCACCATTCTCTGCATTTGTGGCCTTCATCAGTAGAGAAGCAAAAATGCGCAACGACCCCAGCTTTAGGCAGTCTGTGCCGCCTCTTCCTGCCCTTTCAAAGACGAATAAACTTTACGAAAAACACGCTAAAAGAGAACCTATCTCAGTCATCAGAACCGAAGTTGTCAGTACGGAGCCGAAATCAACTCCTACAAACATTGAGGACCCAAATAAGGAATGTCCTATCCACAAAAGACCTCATGCTCTCAAAAAATGCAGAGCATTCAGGGAAATGCCACTGGAGGAGCGAAAGGCCTATCTCAAGAAAAACATGATATGCTTCAAATGCTGTGCTTCTACAAACCACCAGGCAAAGACATGTAAGTCAGAAATACA
>NW_005191943.1:0-1740 GCF_000239375.1 Pundamilia nyererei
AAAAATAAATGGTAAAAAGAGGGAGAGAAGAAAAAACGAATACTAGGGGAGCCAAAGGGAGTATTTATCATATAGTACTTTATCAATTGTGGTCCGGGTAACTTCTGTAATGCTTGACTCAATTTCTAGCAGCGCGGTCTCTATATCACTGGCCTCTCGGAGTTCAAAGAGATATGCTTGGGCCACACCTCTGACTTGAGCCGCTGGTGGTGAAAAACCCTCTAACCGCAAAATTTGCAATAATGTGTTGGTGAAATGTCCATTCCATAATCTTTTGCAGAGTTCATCGTAGTACTTGAAGAAGTAATATTTATCCAATGGGAAAAGACATGAATGTCGTCTTTGTGAGGGATGTGACACCTCACATCCTTGACAGACATCTTCTCTGTGTTTCTGGATCAAGGAGTTGACGAGGAACTTTAGAGTCAATTTTATAAGTTCAAACACAGCAGTAGGGAGTAGACTCGCGGCCTCATCGTTGTCCGCGGGCAAAGGCTCGATGTCTTCAGACTCTCGGAAAAGAGCCCGGCACACAGGGTCGCCCATGGCCCACAGTGATGCACCGGAGATTGCGGTGCTTGAGGGGCTCGGGTCCGGTGATTGCCACCCGTTAGTGGCTAGTTGCGGGTGGCTGGGCGAGTTCCATCCTTGAGGTGATGAGGCCGGGGTTGGAGGGATAGCGTCCGGAGACACTGAGGCCTGATGCGGGCTCTCGATCAACGGACTGGATGGCGGAGTAGCCAGATCGATTGGCGGAGTGGGTGGCGGTGTAGCGAGATCCATAGGCGGGCTGGGTGGTGGTGTAGAAGCAGCTGATGGTCGGAGGGATGATGGAGATAGAGAGCTGAGGGGTCCAAAGCTGTGGTTAGTCATGGTTGTTTTAAGTAGTGGATGAGAGAGCGACTGCGGTTTTTAAGGGTTAGGGTTAGGAGAAGGCGGGGTAAGGGGGGACCGGAAGTGGGGGTGGGGGTATGTTGACCGTGGCGGGTTATTTCCAACCATCACCAGCTCAGTTGTACTTTTACTCATTTTGAACAGGTTTAATATTGTCGCATTGTTCTCGGCCATCATGTTGAGCCAGTGCTGAGTCGGAATCCGAAGCAATGTGCTGAAAACCCCTGACTGGGAGTTTGTAAGGTCGATCACAAAATCATCTGTGCAAGCTTGCTCGCATGTTTGTCGACTAACTCTACATACCCATCTGCAAAATGGAGTGCTCTTGGTCTCCCACTGGGTGTATGTAACGGTTTTGGTCACCGTGTTTTCAGTCCGGAGTCGTTTGTGTTCTTGGGTGAATGGAGGGAATGAGTATTCCTCTTTGAAAACCCGATGCGTCTGTGTTTGCTGGTCTCTGGTTCGCGGTTGCTGAGAGCTGGTTTCCCGCACGCTTCTCTCTATTTCAGGGGTGGTAATGAGTGTAATAACCGCCCAGTCAGAGCTAGTAAAAGCGATCCGCGGCGTTAGCGGACCAAAACTTTCACTGGCTTTGAGCTGATAGAAAAAGATTTCACTCTGTGGTAGGCTGAAGGCATAACCCCAAAACCTGCCATTGTTGAGGCTGAATCTTTGCTCCAAACGGTTGGCCGCTGCTGTTGGCTGCACTCTGCAGAGATGTAGTCTTCTGAGTTCAGACGCCGTGGCGGAAGCTCTGTAGCAGTTTACAGGAGTTTGAGAAAGCACCGTTAGGTTGGTAGGTCTCCCGGCCATGTTTCTTTGTGAAAAAAGAGAAAACTTGCTTGT
>NW_005191944.1:0-1739 GCF_000239375.1 Pundamilia nyererei
AGTTAGGGTTCCTATCAATCAGGTTTTCACTACAGTCTACTGATGGCAGTGACTCAGGAATTTGTTCTGCCAGTTTTGGTCCAATATTTACAAAATAATGATTAAAGCTGTTGACCTTATCATCAGTGTTTTCCATAATATTGCCATTGTCGATAAAGTATTCAGGATAACTTTGTTGTTGACTTAGCTGAAAACATCAGAAGATCCATTTTGTCGGCCATCCAAAGGTTCAGCAGTAGTGCACTCTCGGCAGCTGCAGTCTCGACTTCACAATCGCTGCAGCACATGTCCATGCTCGTAGGCAAGAAGTGAAGCAGCTCATGGCGGTGAGAAGTGACGATCATTGGAGAGCAGACACAATGTGACCACTACCGGCACACTTTTGCACAGGAGGTTTTCGTAAAGCTTTTATTTTGGTATTTCTGTTGCACCGTACAATAAATTTACATGTTAGCTAAATATATAATTTCCTGTAACAGTTAGATTTAACATTTAGATTTGTAGCACCCTCAAGGATTGACGTAGGCACAATGTAGAGTTATAAAACAGGGTTTATTCTGGTCTTGACAACCCGTGAGAACTGCTCATGGACAAAACAATAAAAGAAAAACATCACATCAAAATGCGCTCTTGTACTTAGTATCAATCAATCAAAAGTCCTTAAATACAGAAAATAAAACATTTAAAATACACAAACCTCGTGAGCCGTCATCCAGGAGGGGCTAAATAGTCCTTTATGGCCTTCTTTCTCACTTATCTCTTCTCTTTGAACAATATTTTCTCCATGTGTGGAGCAGCATGCAGACACCATGTGCACTACCATAAAGTGACAGGGTGGAGACCCAAACTGCAAACAACTGGACCCTCTATACTTCACCACCAGAGGGTGGAAAAGAGCAAAATCTGGACGTACAGCTCAACAAACATAAAATGCAAAAGACCGTTACACTCCCACCAATCACTTGTGATTTTGAAAAATAAAGTATTGCCTATGAACTAATGAACTGCTTTTGAATGAACTATTATGACTTATCTTTTAAGCAGAGTGCGGTGGAGAATCTTCTTCGGCTTCAATCAGAATGACTGTCTTTTTGAATGGGTCTTTCCAGGTGCACAGGTTTGGACGTACGTTTCCCTGCTCTATCCAGGGTTGGATCACTCAGCAGCAATTTCACCTTCCTTACTCTTCCATCCTTTCCAGGGTACACTTCAATGATCCTTGCCAACTTCCACTGGTTGCGAAGAGTTATCTCATCCTTCAGGAGGACAACATCATTGATCTTAGCATTTCTGTGCTCTTTGGTCCACTTCTGTCTGCCTTGAAGATTTAACAAATACTCCTTTTTCCACCTCGTCCAGAAAGTGTTGGCAAGTAGGTGAACACGACGCCACCTCTTACGAGATAAAGATCTTCTTTCACAAACATTCCTGGAGGTGGAGAGATGATTGTGGACTTCATGGTTAGTATGTGATTCGGTGTTAAAGGTTCTGGGTTTGATGGATCACATACAGGGAGTGCAGAATTATCAGGCAAATGAGTATTTTGTCCACATCATCCTCTTCAGGTGATGTGCATCTCTGTAATGAGAAGGGGTGTGGTCTAATGACATCAACACCCTATATCAGGTGTGCAGAATTATTAGGCAACTTCCTTTCCTTTGGCAAAATGGGTCAAAAGAAGGACTTGACAGGCTCAGAAAAGTCAAAAATAGTGAGATATCTTGCAGAGGGATGCAGCA
>NW_005191945.1:0-1739 GCF_000239375.1 Pundamilia nyererei
ATGCTGCTCGGTTTGCAGTCCTGAATATCACGGCACAAGCAGGATTCACTGCACTGTTAATGTTAGCTATGTTATATTGCTGCCTCTGTTCGGTGGTGTCGAGCCAAACAAACTTTAACGTGTGTTTGAACAAGCTGACGGTTCACTTAAGCTGAAAGAAAGATGCTTTAATCACAGGAGTCACACATGCAGGGCTGTAGACAGGGGGGATTGCCCTCCTTATAGATAATATTGATTTGTAAATGAATAACTAACGATTTTGTCAGCACAAAGTTGTATATTTGGAGCACAATTCTACAAGAAAGATAAGTTAGTTAAAAATACTTGTGGTTAAAGTGCTTTGGCACTCTTTGGCAAAACCAGTGTGTGAATGTGTGTGTGAATGGGTGTATGACTGGATGTGTAAAGCGCTTTGGGGTCCTTAGGGACTAGTAAAGCGCTATACAAAAGCAGGCCATAACAGACCTACACCTTAGTTCACAGATTCACTTTGTCTATGGTGTATTTCTGGGATTTTGCACAACCCAGGATTCAGATCATGAATACATAATGGGTTTGGATTTACAACATTATGAATGAAATGTGCTCTTTTTGGAAGCAGCAGGTCTCCCTCCCCTTTCGACGGGTTGTGTGTGAGACTTTAAATCATAAAACTGAAAATTATAAATTTTAAATTGTGTATGTTTATTGTCTTACTCTTCTTATATTTATTGTTTGTTTACTTGCACTGCTGTAACTGGAGCCTCGTCGTCTCTTCTCTCTGTATATGTAACGGAGCGAAAGTGATTTTATTTCCACAGAGTTTTTTTTTTAAAGGAAGGGAACCTTCCTCCAAACGGACAGAGCAGTGGAGCCGCCAAGGGAAAGCACACGATTAAAAACTGTATAATTAAAATATAATTTATTATATTTAAATAGTTAAAAATGTAAAATGAATTAAAACAACCCTGGCCAAGGGGTAACACAATAAAGATCAATAAAACACAACATTAACAGTCCAGTGGCATCCGCCACGGTATAAAAGTCACAAAGAACTAAGAAATCCAGCGAAGTGGTGTAAAAGGGAAACCCAGCGGAGTCCTCGCCTTCCTCCCCGCATTCCGCATCCCGGTACGCTGAAGAAAGGGAGGGAGCGGCAGTCACTATTCTTTTCAGGCAGTTTTCATTCATAAAAAGGGGATAAGTCAAAGACTTACCCCGGGTGGGCAGAGCTCTCAACTCCGCCCGCTGCTTCTTTAAAACTGCAAATCGGCACCAGCTGTCTCGCCGCCTCTGCTCTCCCGCAGTGCACAAGCTGGGCTCTTGTTAGTGACGGCCCGCTTGAAGCTGAAGCTCCAGTGCGTGTGTCAAAAAAATCAACACACTGCTTCAGAAGCACTGTATCGAAGCTTGATTCGTTTGGCCAGAGTCACGTGATCGGTGACGTCCGAAGCTTCATTTAGAACCTAACTGCTTCGGTATCTGATTCAATGGTTTATAAGGAAGCGAATCATTCACGGGATTTGTGAATTGTTTTGATGGTGACAGATAGCGAACCTACGGAGCCCCGCAGGGGACATGGGAGAAAAAAAAGATTAGGGAGTGTTACGAACTTGTATGTCCATGTGTTTGTTTGTGCAGGTGTTGTGTTTTTTCTATGTTAATTTAGCTGTGCCAGGGCCCTGTTCCAATTGGTGCATGGATATACTGCCCCGGCGTGATTGGATCCAGCTGGAGGACCCGCCCATTAAAAGGAGGCT
>NW_005191946.1:0-1738 GCF_000239375.1 Pundamilia nyererei
GAAAGCACGCTCAGAAATTCATTAGTTTACCTGTTGGCTCAGCACGTTGATTGATGATGGTAGAATGGGGATAGAAAATGACAGAGTGATGAAAATGAAGCTGTGGAAATCTAGTGGGTGAGCTGTTGTTGCGATCTATAGCTAATTTCATCCTCGGTAATGATTTTCAAACCTGACTCTTCAAGCAACCTGCCAGCCTCTAGGATTTAATACTACTGTCACTATATATATCTATATATATCTTTCAGTAGTACTAAAGTTCTGCGGTGCCTAAGGCCTGAAATCTGTGTTAAGCCTGCATTACTGCGTGTGGTGACTTATTAACATTCTGTTGAACAACCACTTTAGCTGTGCAGCCTCTGAGTATGGCCTTGATGTTATGTTTACCACAAGTTTGTCACTCATCTGTGATTTGGAGCATTTTATCTCCGGTCACAAATGCCGCCTTTTTTTATTTAGTTCTTCTGCAGGCGGCCTCCTGTTAAAGGTTTCCAAATGCTTGGGATGATTTAATGAACAAGCTTGTAAATTCTCATGTCTATTAATCTTGCGTCTCACTGCAGTTGACCTTTAAAATATTGTGAAGTGCATCTGTCTGGTTTCAGTGCGCCACCTTTAAGACCCACTTTTCATGTTACCCTCTTACCTCAGTAAAAGGAAGGCATCCAGCTAGAGCGAAGAAGATTCCAAGCTGTTATCATCAGCTAAAACATTCGAGAAAATTACAGTCATTACAGTTGTTAAACAACTGTCTGTTATGGTAAAAGAAACAACACGTAATCTCTTGCTATCAGCATGAACATAGCTAATTGATGACATTGGCTCATCCAAGATGCGATTGTTTGTTTGTGGATTATTCTAAAACCTCCCTGTCAGGATTTTCATTTGGACTTTTCCTGCCTTTCAAGTTCAAATATTTTCTGCTGGGGAGAATTTAATGTGTGTAGAGTTTAGTTTGGAGTTTAGTTCTTTGGAGTGGCTGCATCTTAGGAGGTAGAGCAGGTCATCTACTAATTGGAAGGTTGGTGGTGGTTGCTGCAGTCTACATGAACAAGATACTGAACCCCAAGATGCTTTCCAGTGCATCCATTAGAGTGAGTGTTAGATAGAAAACACTTATGTAGAAATAGCATAGGAAAAAGGGCCTGTGTGGAAGTAAATGGTAAATGGGCTGGTTCTTATATAGCACTTTTCTACTCTGAGCACTCAAAGCACTTTACACAACTTGCCTCATTTACCCATTCTAACCCACACAAGCACTTTTTTCTATGCTGTTCAACTGCTTTCTATCTAACAATCACACAAATTCACATTCTGATGGATGCATCTGCGAGCAACTTGGGCTTAGGATTTTGCCAGAGGATATTTGGCATGCAGACGGGAGCAGACGTGAGATCGAACCACCAACCTTCCCATTAGTAGGTGACCTGCTCCACCTGAGCTAATGACAAAGCCTAGACTGCAATATAAAAAGGCAGCATTAGCTCAAAATACAACGGCATAAAGCTCCTTCCATATTTCCTGTATCTTACAAGCAGATTTACACAAACTCAAAAGAAAAGAGAAAAGGAATACAGGAAGTCAACTTTACGGGTCTGTTTCTTTCAAGAACAATGTTTCAGACAATGACAAGGAAGCCCAATTAAAGCATCCACCCAACCCACGTAGCAGTTGGTACACGGGGCCTATATATCCAGCATCCAGTGAGATGTGGTATCCCGGTGCTCCCTGCACAGTT
>NW_005191947.1:0-1737 GCF_000239375.1 Pundamilia nyererei
TCCTTGTACTTGCTCCCTTTAGGTCAAATTACTCGACATACCAACATCACATTTGATTTTGCTGCTATGTAGATGGTTTACAACTGTATTTACCTATGAAACAGCTGTTCCATAAGAGGGCTAAGTTTCACATTGTTTGGTCCTCTAACAGAGCGGCTGATGGGTAACCTGGGCTTTTGAACTCCTTTTATTAAAACGCAGCTTAAGAACTTTAAGATAATCTTTGACAAATCAACGCAGCCAAGTCAAGAGAGCAGTTTGTCCCAAACTTTTTTGTGGTTATGCATGCCTTGTGTTCCACCCACAGACTGGACTGCTGTTTTGCGCTGCATACTGGAGTTGCTCAATCATATGCTGCGGCCAGATTACTGACTGGGACAAAACGTTTGCAGCCTGTGCTTGACAGAATCCAGAGTAAAGTGACACTGTTGGAGTTTAAAGCCTTAAATTATCTCGATAAGCTTCCTGATCACTTTTCACTATTAAGCAGTTGAAGCTTATTTCAAAGGGGGCTCGTGCCTTTGCTGTTATCACACCCAAACCCTGGGATCTCCTCACAAGAAATCTCAGACAAGCATCAACTGTGTCGTTAAATCTCAGCTGACGTGCTGCCAAGCTTTAGGAATCTGTCATTGTGTTAATTCATGCAAACACTGAATGTGTGTAGCACCTATTTAGTTTTTAGTGTGTGTGCGAATGAGCAAGCGGCTTAAAAAACAGCCCCTGCGCCGCTCATCCAAAAACTGTTTTCCAAACGGACTCGTCACAGGAAGAATAAAACGAATGTGCCACTATTCACACCGCTATTCCCAGCTTCAGGGAACGAGAAGGGGCGAAGCGGCTGGGCAGCAGCCAAGCCTTTCATACACAGTGGCTGCTGCTCGCAGTCAGCACTTCCTCGCCTGGGGTGAGTCACACACACACACTTCCTGTTTCTACTGAAAGCCTCAGCGGCTGCTTTCTTCCTTACATGGCAACAGAGCACTTGTGTAGGTTTGTGTGTGTTTGTGTGTGTGGAGGGAAATAATGACCTCATTCTACTTTTATTTTATATCTCAGATCGACTCACCATCATCAGGAATCAAATTCAGTAGCAGCCTTGCCTGAACCCATGGCTCTTTTTACAGTTTCACTTGCACTCAGGTTTATTATCACTGAAATCAAAGTGTGCAATGAAAGACACTTGCACGCACTGTCCCAGATTAACTCTCATGTACCAATCAGGGATCTGGTAGAAGAAAACTGAACAAAGCTAAGCATATTTCAATCAGATGCCACAAAAAACCAACCCAAAACCTCACGTTTGTTTTAGTGCTTTTCATTAAAATAATCATATATCGTGCTGAAGAACAAAGCAAAACTAAAGGTCCTTTATGTTCAAGCCTGGATGAACCTCGGGCACTTTTAGTGCGCTCAAGGATGAAACACCAACACAAAAAAATGCAAAACAAAGCAGCAGGTGCCATGACCACCCGGATTTACCCCTTCAAAAGGAAACCAAAACATATTTTGCTTGGTTGTGCAGTTTTCTCCCTTAATCTGCCTTTGATCAGCTTCTATTCACTGCTTAGAATAACAGAGCATAAATGGACCAATGCACAGCACTGAATAATGCTGCATGTGTGTATCAACCGCCAGCACAGACATAAAAGGACACAGGCCTCTGAGTGACACCGAAGCGTGGTACAGACAGCAGCCAGCAGTGTGGTGGACGTTTATACCAGATTCTACCCACGT
>NW_005191948.1:0-1736 GCF_000239375.1 Pundamilia nyererei
CCTCCTGGCACTTAACAGTCTACACTATATAATTCTGTTTGTGTCAGGAGACCCGATCCTTGGGGTCCCCTGACACACTTTTGGCAAAGTGTGTTTTGAGGTTTCAAAGCCACAGGGACATGGTGTTTAGAAAAAATGTGTCTCAACTGTTCCAATATCCCTGACACATACAGGATCTCTAACTGTTTTTAATTGGGCAGCAGTTGTCCATCTCTCCTGGATCAGCTGGAGCTTTCTTTGTGTGCCTTCTCAGCTTTGACAAATGACAAAAACTCAGGGCCTCCTTGATGTGATGTTCTTCTGCTTCCCTGGCTGCTGTGCCTGTGGGGAAGGTGTTTGCTCTGTGTTGTAGCGTCCTGATGACACTCAGTTTGTGCTCCAGTGGATGATTTCCACTTCTTCCATGAACAAGTTGGCCACAGTGGATGAAACTGGGGAACCCATGGCACACCCATGTAGTACTGACCCTTGTATGTCAAATAGGTGGAATTAAGACACAGTTCTAAAAGCAAACACACTTGGTTGGTACTGAGAGTGGTCCTGTTGCTGAGGTGGGGGTCATCCTGTAATATCTTACAAGCTACCTCCAACACTTCAGACAGAAACGTGTATTCCAGTCGACCACAGCATGTCTGTCTGAAGAGCTGCCACTCGGACAACATCCTGAGCAGCACAGGGACGCCACAGGGGACGGTCCTATCACCCTTCCTCTTCACCCTCTACATGTCTGACTTCAGGTACAAGTCTTAGTCATGTCATCTGCAGAAATTCTCTGATGACTCTGCCATTGTGGGCTGTATCAGGGATGGACAGGAGGAGGAATACAGGAGTGTGGTGGACAGCTTTGTTGAGTGGTGGGAGCTAAACCATTTACAACTTAACATCACAAAGACAAAGGAACCTGGACTTTAGGAAGCAGGCTCCTCTTCCTATCTGTCACCATCAGAGGGGCTGACGTGGAGGTAGTTGAGGACTACCGGTACCTGAGGGTACACAATGATCAAATGCTTCGATCGGTGGATCTGGATGTCACTGCCGTGGAGGTCTCCGAACCAGCTCCCCTCAGGTTGGGTTTAATAAATGCCAGATCGGTGGTGAATAAGACCTTCATCCTGAAGGATTTCTTTTCTTCCCATGCATTGGATTTCCTCTGTTTGACTGAAACACCCGGTGAGTTAAGCGTCTTTTCTGAACTGCTGAACTGCTGGCTGTGCTTATTTTAGCACTCCGAGAGCTTCTGGTCGTGGCGGGGGGTTAGCTGTTGTTTTTAAAGCACACTTTGAGTTTAAGCAACTATCCTCATGGACACGCCAAACAAGCTTTGAACTTTGCCTGTGTGAACTTGGCCACTCGCCTTCATTGCTGTGTGCAATAGTTTATCGGCCTCCTAAATATAACAAGGAGTTTTTAATCTGTTTTTTCGGAGTTTCTCGCTGACTGTGCATCCCGGTGTTCCAGATCTACTGCCGTTTAGATCAACTGCTGTTGGTCGAACAGATGTGTGGCAGTCTTGCGTTTTAGGAGTTGCTACCGACAAACCAGCATGCAAATAAACCTTTGAAATGAATGAAATGACACTAATATTTCACTAGTGTTGTAACATCACATGTCATTAGAGTAGTCTGCCTGTTTCTTTTCTCTGCGAACAAACATTTTAGAGTTGGTAGTTATATACAGTCTGTATAAGTGTGGTTAATCTAATAAACATTTGTAAGGAGATGGCAGTTACTGTGAAT
>NW_005191949.1:0-1735 GCF_000239375.1 Pundamilia nyererei
CTTCAACGTTCCAGCGGATGGGTTCAAGCTACAAACCTATCAAATGTCTTAAAGAAACATAATGAAATCAAGTCGTTTTTCTTTCCAAGCTCCTTAAATATATATTATTCAAACCTCTGAAGGTAGTACTTATGACACCTTCTCTAAAGCACTTTCTGTATTATGTCTCTGTGATGTCACAATTCACCTGCAAACAGCGGTGTCTCCTGAGCCTTGTTGGTGATATTTAGGTCAGCTCCATGCTTCAGAAGAAACTCGACACTGGAAACATTGCCTCGCTGACTGGCCAGCATCAGAGCGGTACCATGCTTTAAGGTACCCCTGTTCACTGAGTCAGGTGCAGCTTAGTGCAGAGAAAGGTAAAATGTCAGACTGTGCTTCATAGAACCCCTCTGCATTGTTTTTTTGTTTTTTTAAACCCTCCTTTGAGTAAACAAGCATACTGAGTGTGTTTGCTCATCCATCTGCTGAAGTCCCTTCTGACCTAAAGTCAGACATGTCCTATCATCCTAACATGCAGAAAACATGCAGAAAACATGCAGCAAACGCAAACGAAATCACATCACAGAAAGTGGAAACCATAAAAAATAAGATCCTATTCATTTGTACAGAGAGTCGTGTGCCTCATATTCAATTGAATTGAATTTTATTTATATTGAACTAAGTCACAACAGTCATCTAAGGCATTTCATATTGTAAGGTAAAGGCCCTACAATAATACATACAGAGAAAACCCCAACAATCAGAAGACCCCTGATGAGCAAGCACTTGGCAACAGTGGAAAGGAAAAAACTTCCTTTTAACAGGAAGAAGGTAGAACAAGGCTCAGGGGGGTGGAGCCATCTGCTGAATGACTGGGGTGAGGTGAGGAAGACAGAGTAGAATACATGCTGTGGAAAAGAGCAGGAGATTAATAATAATTCATGATTAAATACAGAGAGGTGTATAAACACAGTAAGGGGGGAAAAGGGTAAGTGAAGAAGAAAAACTCAATGCATCATGGGAAGCGTCCAGCAACCGATACCTATTGAAGAGTAACTAAGGGAGGATTTAGGGTCACCTGATCCAGCCCTAACTATATCATTGAGCAAAAAGGAAAGTTTGAAGCCTAATCTTAACAATAGAGATAGTGTCTGTCTCCTGAATCCAAACTGGAAGCTGGTTCCACTGAAGGGGGGCCTGAAAACTGAAGGCTCTGCCTCCCATTCTACTTTTAAATACTATAGGAAGAACAAGTAAGCCTGCAGTGCGAAAGTGAAGTGCTCTATTGGGGTGAAATGGTACTACAAGGTCGTTAAGATTAGATTGGGCATGATTATTCAAGACCTTGTGTGTGAGGAGGAGGATTTTAAATTCTGGATTTAACAGGGAGCTAATGAAGGGAAGCCAATATAGGAGAAATCTGCTCTCTCATCAATCCCTGACAGGATGTTGGATTAACTGAAGGCTTTTCAGGGAGTTTTTAAGACATCATGATAATAATGAATTGCAGTAGTCCAGCCTAGAAGTAATAAATGCATGAACTAGTTTTTCAGCGTTTCTCTGAGACAGGATATTTCCAATTTTAGAGATATTGCACATATCGAATAAAGCAGTCCTACATATTTGTTTAATATGTGTGTCAAGGGATTGACAATTGTTCAAACACAGTAAGAGGGAAATGAGACACTGGCAGACCGACTCAGAGTTTCAAAGACGTGCGCACGGGTGAGAGTCTCTGAGCAGACTAACACAC
>NW_005191950.1:0-1735 GCF_000239375.1 Pundamilia nyererei
CGTGAAGGATATTTAGCAGCAGGCTGGTGACGTAGCTGATGCGGAGACAGTGTTTTCTCAGGTGAGCATCTCCCTGTGAGAGATTGAGGCCCTTCAGCAGCCCTAACAGTGTCGGAAGCAACATTTCCACAAAGCTCAGTGTAGAATCAGGCATACTCTCTGCTCCCAGCGTCTCCTGGATGGAGAGGACAGGAAGAGAAGTGGGTGGACAGCTAACAAATTTTATTTTAATCATGACTACGGCTTCCAGGTAATCAGAAGAAAAGGTTCTGCCACTGTCAGACCGCTCCCCTGTATCCCAGTGGGGCTACCTTACCTCCAGTAGCTCGCTCAATAGCTGCAGGACCTGCAGAGAGCAAGATTCGCCACCCTCCACGGCCGAGCTCAGACACTGCACCAGTGCCAGCCCACACTGCGCCTTGCGTCCACCGTCCCGTCCTGCGGCTCTGAGTTTAGGTCCCGCCGGTTTGAAAACCACCTCGCACAGGAGCGAGCGCAGAACTGAGACACTGCACATGGCAAGGAGAAGCTCCAACACCTGCAAAGCACACACGTAACACACATCAAGATGAAGGTTTGTAGCAGCTGAGCATGGCTTACAAAGGCTTTCCTTCCCCTTTATCCAAAAATAGGCTGCAGAAAGACGCAAGTGTGCAATCATGCAGTAAAACTCAAGGTGGGCCGATAATGCTTTTCCATTTTCTGTCTTATATGTTAGAATGGATGCTGATTAAGAGTAGGAACAGTCTGATCATATTCACAGTAGATAGCAGAAGCATCTTCATGCATCTGCTTACAATCTTTAGATAAACTTCAGAGAAAAAACACCCAAATTTCAACATAACCTGTGAGTAATACGAGCAGCAGCTTCAAGCTTATAATAATCACAGAATTGACTAAAAATCGAATAAAACTGCAACAAACATCTGATACTTTTCTCAGTTTTGTACCACTGAAACTTGAATATCTATTTATTTATTGATAAATTGTGAACAGACGAATCTATATAAAACAAAATTTTTGCAACATTATTATCATTATTAATAATATTATTATGGCACATTTGTATATTTATGTTAGTAGGTATATAAAAAGTATCTATTAAAAAAAATCTGTTGCCGTTGCTTTTGTGACACATGTCACGTTACACATTGTCACCGGTTTCACTCCTGATATTTTAACCCAAACCATGATGAGTTCCTAAACCTGCATTATTAGTTCCTGAGCATTATGGAAAAGGTAGCGAAAGCAAAACATGAAAGATGAAAGCAAAACTGAACAAGTTCGGTCTTGTGATATAAAACCATCGACCAAATAATAACCAACAAATGTCCAACAGCTTTTCAGCTGATATCACAAAAAAAGGTTTGCAAACCAGCTATGAACCAGTTAAACAACATAATTGTATTGCTTGTTAATATTAAAACTATTAACTACAGTTTTTACAGCGTTTCATTTTTCAATTCAAACATCAAAGGTAAAGTGCAACCAAAATGCTGTGAAGCCCCTGCCCTGCTTCCTCTTGTGCTCGCGGTTTTGGTTATTTTACAGCATCACATTTTCATTTCAAGGAAACACACTGAGTGACTTTAAAATCAACAGTTTCCTAAATTTAAAAATCAATTTTAGTTTCTGTTTAAACTCCTGAACAAATGTAAGAAAACCTCTAGATCTGACAATTAAAATCGAAATTCAAGTTGAATCCTTTCAGGTTTTGGGACGTTTTGTTGTTTCT
>NW_005191951.1:0-1735 GCF_000239375.1 Pundamilia nyererei
GCAACAAGCATCGAAGGCATTGGAAGGGGAGGGGGGATGAGTGAGTGCTTATCAGTGTAAGTGTATGTGTGTGTGCGTGTCCATAGTTCAGACAGTGTCCTTCGCCCTGCCAGGCTAAGCAAACAGACTGTGCTGGACCTCCATGTTTCCAAGCTCACCATCTTGTTCTTTGTTCCTGAGGTGGTTCTGGCACAGCTTGGACTGTTTGGGGTCTTTATCCTGCTGTAGGATGAAGCCCTGACCAACTAGGTCCATACCAGAGGATCCTGCATGGTGCTGCAGAATGCTGTGGTAGCTGTTCTGGTTCAAGGAGCCTTTGATGGTGAAGGAAACTGGACTCACTGACACCTTGACTTTCTTTGCAGGTTCTCTGTAGGACAGACCTACATTATGTTATGATGGCCTGTCTCTCCTCCACTGTTAATTGTCTGTTTCTTGCCATTTCTGTAGCAACACTCTACTTTCTGCAGTACAATACTGTTCAACTGATGCTCACGAAGGTATGGTACCACAGTGTGTTCAACACTGCTTTATGCAGACAGAGGGGGCTGGAAGTAATCTAGAAAAGTTGGAACACCTGTAGGAATTAGTAGCACCATCTTTCAAGGCTTAATCAACCTCCATTGCTGCAGAGCAGATTTTAAATTGTTAAGGGGTGTCGAACTCCAGGCCTCAAGGGCCGGTGTCCTGCAGGTTTTAGATCCCACCCTTGGGTAACCTTACCTTTGTTTTAAAACTCTCACAGTTCCCTTTGTATTATTTCAAGCTGTTCATTGGACTTGAACGACTTGAACTGCAATAAATAACTGGAAAAACTGGGCTGTTCTCAAACTTTTGAAAAGTAGCGTATATTGTATTTCCATTAATGTGTGCACATTCAGTCATTTGAGAGTGTCGCAGAATAGAGCTGCTACTCTTGAACATCAAAAGCAGTGAGTTGAGGTGGTTCTGACATCTGACAAGATCCTCCTGGGCGGTTCCAGGCATGTCCTACAGGGAGGAGGCCCTGTAGACCTCTCTGCTGCCCCAGTCACCCAGCCCGGATAAGTGGGAAGAAATACCTGGGTGATGTGTTTCAAAGAATCTTTCAGTGAATGAGAATGAGATCTATTCAACTCATTTCAATTCTGTTTAATTTATATACAGCAAAATCATTAAATAACAGTCACCTCAAGGTGCTTTATATTATAAGGCAAAAACCCAACCATAACCATAATCCAGATGTATAACTGATTGATTATAATCACTGTGGCACATGAGCATTCATTCAGCTTCATTCAATCATTCTGGCTGGTTTGGAGGTGATCAAATGCTCACTACACTCAATGACAACTTCCTGTTGTGTCCACAATTTCGACACTCGGATCTCAGACTGAGGCCGATGTCTAATTGTTCCTGATAAATTAAAGTGATCAGTGCGTTGTAGGAAGACGCAACCAAAAGGCATAAAAATGTTTTTTATGCCTTTTGGTTGCGTCTTCCTAATTTATCAGGAACAATCAGACATCGGCCTCAGTCTGAACTCGGACTCTTCTTCAGACTGGGCCGACAGCACCCAAGCTGAGATTGTGAGACGCCTGTTATTGTCAGGAACAGCAATCACCTCCATCAGCAAACAGCAGAGAGCACCCTGAGGGCGTCCATATCGTTGCTGTGGACTTTAAATAAGGCATGTTTGAAATGTGTAGAAAATGTGACAGTAACAGTTGTTCCTAACCGAAAACCTTGGATGATG
>NW_005191952.1:0-1735 GCF_000239375.1 Pundamilia nyererei
TGTCCTGATTGGACATGCAGCACTATATTACTGACTTTTGAAATTCATGATTTCAGTGTAAGTTTTAGAATCACTGAATCCTTTGTTTAAGCTGCCTTTTGTCTTGAAAACAGAGATTAAAAAACAAACGTACTAAAATGTCCTTCCAGGAACGCCTTGAATGTGGTGAATAAAGACTTGATTCAGAAAGTCGACGAACTGACAAGTGAGAAGGAGATGTTGGAGGGAGATCTGGAGGCTTTGCTGCAGGCAAAATCCAAGCTGGAGGAAAAGAACAAAGAGCTGGAGGAGGAACTCAAAAAGTAAGAGCTATGAGAGGAATCTGTGATGTTTAGTTTCTGTGTTTAGTCACAAGGACGATGAAGCACGCTGCTGCAGGTAATTCACTGTCGGTCACAAAGTATAAATCCTCGCTGACACACTTTACTACTGTGCTATTGGAGCTAAGTAGCAGGAGTCTCTGCTTGGCGAGTGCCTAATGGTATCTCTCCAAATAGAAACTCTGGCTACGCCCATTTCCTATAGACATTTCTGTAAAAACTTATATTTTCCAGAGTACGCCTGGAGATGGAGGAAGCAAAACATAAAGCTAACGAAGAAGAAGAGGTGAGTCCTGTATCCTGTGTCTGTTGTGTGGCTCATTTATTTGGTAGAATTCATGCATTTCTGTGTGGTCATGTTTGGGTTTAATTGTGTGCCGGTACAGAGTGATTTACCTACGGCTCAGAAGAAGCGTTTCACCAGAGTGGAGATGGCCCGAGTGCTGATGGAGAGGAACCAGTACAAAGAGCGACTTATGGAGCTGCAGGAAGCTGTGCGGTGGACTGAGATGATCAGGTGATGAAGCAATGAGTGGTGGACGGATGGAGCAAAGTGCATTTGATGTTTTGTTAGGGTTATAACTTTGTGTTATACATCTAAAAAAAACATATATCAACATATCCGGACACATAAACTAAAGATTGTTAAAGATTGTCGTCTTCTCTTCTTTAGGGCTTCAAGGGAAAATCCAACTATCTCAGAAAAAAAGAAATCCAGCATCTGGCAGTTGTGAGTCTTTTTGGATTTACTGCATTATTTACTGTTTGTCATTTAGATTTGATAGGGCTGCCACGTTGCCTTCCAAGTTGAATCCTGACTTTTTTTGTCATTCAAATATTCAAATACATCTTTTTTCTTATCTTTTCCGGGATGTGCCATTGAATTGGCAGCATTAGGTAAAGATGATTTGACAGACCTCCCCACTAAACCTCTCTCCTACCCTACCCCCGTTTAACACAGAAGTGCTCCTCCATTCTGAAAGGATCCAACTTTGATGTGTCTTTATCCATAATCTTTGCTCTCAGTGCAGTGCATCAGTTGTTGTTATCACAAACTGCTCAGATGTTACTCTCCTTTTGCCCCCGGGCTTTCCTGTCTCCTGCCTGCTGTGTGCCTTTTGATGTTTTCCTTACTCTGTCTGCTCATAGCGAGCAAAGGGAAACTACATATACGAGTATATGTACATGTTGTGTTGCTTATGTCTACCACGTCAGACTGCACATGCAAGTCAGTAGATTTGATTTCTATTATTGCGGAATTTTAATATCTAAATTGCCGTCCTTAGCCTTGATAAGCTCACCTCTGTGGCTTTTGTGTTTTCTGAGTTTTTAATTTTAACATATTCTCAAAAATCAGAAAGAAAAATCAAAAAGCAGTACGATATCGTTCTGCAGTAATAAAACAGGCCTTAAGT
>NW_005191953.1:0-1734 GCF_000239375.1 Pundamilia nyererei
ACCCACTGCCGCGCTATGAATTGTGGGATATATGGGACCACGAAGCGTGCACCGGACCACGCTTGATATTTGGGGAAATCGACGGCGCATTTGGAGTATGCATTTGAAGTACACTTCGAATTGGGACAGCCGTGGTCGCGTGGCGGTGACGTAACCGCACTTAACATGCGTACTTCAAGCGTGCAGTCTCTTAATTGGGACACAGCCTAAGAGAGCCAATATACAGGAGAGAATCAGGACAGAGAGTCTTACATTTGGGTCCTAACCTACCTGCCTGCCACATCTGGGGAACACAGCTGAAAAAAATCTAACTGACGAGACTTTGGAAGCAAAATTGAACACAATGTACACGGGACAAGAGACTGTCAAAATAAATTAGGAAGTATGAGAAACACACAATGAGAGTCTGACTAAAAACAGAGAGACAGCGAGAACACAAAGAGAGAGTGAGAGACAGAGGGAAATATGACTGAGGAAACTAAGAAACATGGAGAAAAGACTGACTTCACAAATAACTAACACAGAAACTAGAAAGAGGACGGGGAACATAGGGGGAGGAATGAAAACAGAAACCTCAAAACTTGACAATAAAAATAAGAATACCAATATTAAACAGAGAGATCACAACTATAATAACCAGAAAGAAAAAAGAGAGAAAGAAAGGAAAAAAATAATAAAATAAATAATGCATTTTTATAATAAAAAAAATGTTAAAAGATTCAGCTCCTTTTGTAAAGGATGTTGCTTTTTTAAAAACTACTTCAAAGGAGAAACTATTTTCTACCAGTAAATACTGAAGTTGAACTAATAATATATTCCAAACTAAGTTGTGTGTATGTGTATATATATGGATACAGAGAGAGAAAGAGAATTTGTGCATCTATACAAGTAAATGGCCTGTATTTATATAGCACTTTAGTCCCTAAAGTGGATAATGAGATTGTGGTAATCACTTTTCCATGAATGTTCAGTGCTATATTTTGAGCTTTTGTGCTATACAGTTTATCATCCTACATTTTAAAGATAATAAAAACCCAAATCAAAATAAGTTGGGACAGTGTGGAAAAACAAATAAAAGAAGAAAGTACTGATTTCTAGATATACTTTGACTTATAATTCATTGCAGACAATTTGAACACAAAAAATGTCATGTTTTGTCTGATCAGCTTCTTTCATTTGTACATATACATCCTTTCCGGTCACTCAGACCTGCAACACATTCCAATAAAGGTTGAGACAGGAGCAATTTAGGGCTAGTAATCAGTTAAATTGGATAAATAATGAATTGATTTGAAACAGGTGATGTCAACAGGTGATTGTACTTATGATTTGGTTCAAAAGCAGCATCCAGGAAAGGTCTAGTCCTTTAGGAGCAAAGATGGGCCGAGGATTGCCAGTTTGCCGACAAATACGTGAGAAAATAATCAAAATGTGTAAAACATAATGTTCCTCAAAGAAAGAAATGAAAAGATTTAGATATTTTCAACAGTGCATAACATAATTAAAAGATTGAAGGAATCTGGAGGAATTTCAGTGCGTAAAGAACAAGGGCAAAACCCAAAGCTGAACAACCGTGATCTCTGATCCCTCAGGCGTGTAGGATTAAAGAAACTATTTTACTGCTACTGTTCATAAGTAAGTAAGTAAACTTTATTTATTAAGCGCTTTTCACAGACAGACAATCACAAAGCGCTGTACACAAATATTAAAATATTAAAATAAACAATAAAATCA
>NW_005191954.1:0-1734 GCF_000239375.1 Pundamilia nyererei
GTTTAGTTGAAACTTTAGGTGCTTTAATACAGCCTTCACTATTAGAGCATTTACTGCTCTGTTAAAATGTGATAATGCGTTGATGCTAATGCCATCTGTTTATAGCTCTTCATGGTCAGGAGCCTTCTGCACAAAACTGCTCCCATGCTCCTGAAGCTGAACGAGAAAGCTGCCGCTGCTTTGAGAGAGAGAGATGAGCACATGTCTGCAAGAGACCAAGCTGTTGAAGAGCGAGAGCAGGTAAGGCATCTGTTATATTCAGGATATTTACAGCCTTGTACCTGTAGTCAACATGTCTGATTAAAATTATTCATATGCTTAAAAAAAACCCTCATCAGATTGAAGCAGAACTGAATGAAACTCATTCGAATTTCCAAGCTGCCAGGGAGCAGATTGGAGATTTAAATCTGCAGGTGACAATTCTGACATCAGGTAAAAACTGAAATAACTCTGTGGCTATTTCGCTCCCTCTTTTTCAAAATGCTTTCTTTCTTGACAACCTATGGACTTAAACTTTTTTTTTTAAATAAATAAATCCAGAGATGGGTGTACTGCGAGAGAAGTTGACTGAAAAAGAAGAAGAGACGGGTCAGCTAGAGAGGAAGGTGACGGAGCTGTCTGCTACAGTTTCCTCCACGCTGGCATCCTACACTTTCTTGGAGCAGGCCCTGGCTGCTGAGACTACAAAGTATGATGCTCCTTATTGATGAAAGAAATCAAGCATAGAAATTTAAAAATGGAAGTGAAGACTGGGTTGGTGGTTACTTGTTAACAGGGTAAACTTTGAAAGGCAAAAAAAAAGCCCTGAATTGCAGCATGTGCTTTAAAATAGGCCTTATTTTGTTTTTATTCAAGGTTGCAGGAGTCGTGGAAAGACAAACAAGAGGCTAAAGATCGAGCAAATGAGTAAGTGTTGGTTAATAGTAAAGGATAAAAAAAATAAATAAAAAAAAATTGAAGAAAGAAGAAAAATGTAACCAGTGGTTACATTTTTACTATAATTTTACATAAATGTTGCAGTATATATCCGAATACTGCTGTGTTTTTTTTTTTTTTCTTTTTGACCTTGTCCAGCTTGGAGGCATCACTGGGTCAGTCGGAGCAGCGGGTGTGCGAGTTGAGTCGGGCTCTGGCTCAGAGTGAGGAGCAGCTCAGTCAGCTGCAGTCCCTCTCACAGTCTCAGAGTCTGCAGATCCAGCAGCTCCAGGATGTCTGTACACAGCTCAGTGGTGTGCGGGAAATGAACGAGGTGAGCATTAGAGAGGGTATCTGTCTCATTTAACACCAGAGAAGCATGAGGCGTTTGGTTATTACAGGAATAATATGCGACTTAACCTTGAGGGGAGGATGTTAGGTTTAATTTTCCTGCTGTCTGTGTGCATCAGTTCCTACAGATGGAGAACGAGTTGGCGAGGGAGCAGATGGCAGAAAGTGAGCGTATGCTGAGGGAAAACCTGCAGAGCCTTCGGGAGAGGAACATCCAGTGTGAGGACCTGAAGAAAGAAGTTTGTCAACTTAAGTAAGTATAAATAAGCCATTGAGGGTGATGTGCTTGAAAAGCCCAAACTGAGCCTGAAAAAACTTTCGGATTAAACAAAACAAAATTGTCTGTCTGTGCTCAGTTTCTTAGATCAGGGATGTCAAACTCATTTTACATCGAGGGCTACATACAGCCCACTTTTCTAGTTCTTAACTATGATGGGGTAGTATGAATGGCTGTGGGGGCAGGTCTAT
>NW_005191955.1:0-1733 GCF_000239375.1 Pundamilia nyererei
TTTTTTGTATTTTTATATTTGTATGTGTGTGTGGGTGTTCATGTATGTGTTTCTGGTGGGTTGTGTATTTGTTTAAATGTCTTTTTTTAAACACACACCATGTTTAAAAAAAATGTTTATGTGTTTTTATATGTTAAACTTTGAAACCTTAAAAATGGAACTCCAGATGACTAACAGGGACCTGTGCGTTAATAATATATTATAATCGTTATGAATAAATCACAGTGAAACACAGGTTTCAGCTGTTATGTCAAATAGCAGGAATGGTCTTCCCCGGAGAAGTGATAAATCAAAAAAGTGACGGTCTGGAACATTACCTTAACATTCAACACTGGACCAACTCCATTTCGAGTAGGAGCAGCACTCTGCAGTATAAACCCATAATTTAAATGCCATCTACATCTCCCTGGTGACTGTCCCCGTTTCCCTATTCCATCACCTGTGGAAAATAGTTTAAGATTCATGATGTCTGTGTCTTTAGTGTGCCAGCATACTTTAGAAGCCTGGCTGGAACGGGCCACAGTAAATACTGATGCTTTCTAGATCATTATTGGTTTTTGCTCTCAGTGAAAATGAATGCTGACCCCTCACTCAATCAAACCGGCTGATGAGGTTCTGGAAGAAACAATGAAGTTCATTACTGTCCCTGCTGTTGATGTGTTCATTACTCAGATTTATGGTGACTTCCTTCTACTTTCTTCACTTTTCATTCTGTCTTTCCTCTTCCCATCACCTCCCAGTACCAGAAACACAGGTTAAAATTCCACAAGAAATGTTTCCAAAAGCTGTTTCAAGAGTTTTTGAGTTGTTAAAGGTGAGCAAGAAGTGTTACTCCCTACTTAACATTAGGGATCATGGTAGTTGGTGTTTCTGATCATGTCATTAGAAAATGTAGTGATCGTTGTCTTTTCATTTTCATATCAGCATTGCTGAGGTTTGGTTTCGTGTTTTTCCTACACAACCTTGTCTAGGGTTTAGGATTTTATTGTAGTAAGCCAGCTGGAGTGGATGGGTTGTGCGGACACCCAAATTTTTTAAGTGTGATAACTCAAAAATGAGGTGACTTAGAACTGGGATGAGTTTGAATCTCGCTGATCTCGACCTCAAGGTCACTTTTTCTGATTTTTAAGTTAATACCACACGGGCATCTAAAGGTGGCTGAGATTTAACACTGGCAGCTGCCAGTATTTTTTAAACCATTGCCAACATTTGGTGAATCAAAAAATCTTACATATCAGACTATATTCTTTTTCTTTCAGACACAGGATATGTGTAGCTTTTGTTATGTATTTATAATCCCTTAATAAGATAATATAACAAAGCAGTTTAAAAATAGTCCAGTTAGCAACACAAACACAACGACCAGCTGGTCGTTGTGTTTGTGTTGCTAATGAGGAAGTAGCAGAGTTACCTATGGTGGACAAACTATGCGACACCATCATCGTTGAAGGGTGTTTCTTCGGTCTCGTATTTACTTTCAAACAGATGACTGGACAAATGCTGCCTGGTCCAATGAGTTGGCTTTTAATGTAGGGTTAGAATTTGGTGTAAACAACATGAAAACATGGATCCAGTCTGCCTCGTATCAATGGTTCAGGCTTATGGTGGTGGTGCAGTGGTGTGGGTAATGGTTTCTTGGCACGCTTTGGGCCCTTTAGTACAAACTGGACATTGTTTAAACACCACAGCCTACCTGAGTATTGTTCCCAACCACATGCATTTCCATCTTAATT
>NW_005191956.1:0-1733 GCF_000239375.1 Pundamilia nyererei
AAGCAACACAGCGGCGGCCCAATATCAGACAGAACTCCACTCTGTCGAGTGAGCAATCATAATGAAGCAGTTGGTTTTATTTTGTGGATTCAAGCTGCTCTTCATATTTTTGGCCACCAGATGTCACCAGAGAGGACTGTGTTGAAAAGCTTCGAGTAATGAACTGTTTTTCAATCTCATCTCGGAAAACTCAGTCACATGGTACGAAGGGGCCCAAATGCACAGCTCACTGGAAACAGGAAGTAGGAGGGGGCTGCCGGCCCAGTTAGGTCCCAATTTGTAGCCGGCCTCATTTCATCTTCCACCAATGGTCACCCTCCACCTGGAAACTTACATAACACAAACATAACAGAGTACAAACAATGCCCCCGCCTGGTGTGGCGAGTAACAGCACCACACGGCAACAGGCAGTCTGCAGAGAAGGGTAGATTGGAGGCCAATATAGAGGGAGTTACAGTAGTCTAATCTAAAGGCAATAAAGGCATGGATAAGTTTCTCAAGGTCCTTACAGGGTATGTAAGGCTTGGCCTTGGCAATTTGGTGTAACTGGTGAACGCTAGATTCAACTACAGTGGAGACTTGTTTGTCAAGTTTAAAAAAATGTCCAAGAGAACATCCAGGTCGCTTACAGTGTCAGAAAGAAAGGTGCAAACTGCCCAAGGGAACCTGTCAGTTGGTCCCTAGGAATTCGAAAACAAGAATTTCTGTTTTCTTTTCATTTAAAATGAGTGAGTTACTCAATAACCAATCCTTAACTTCTCTCATACAATCAAAAAGGCAGCGTAGCGACAGTAAGACATCCTCAGTCAGATGAAAGTAAATTTGAATATCATCTGTGTAACAATGGAAGGAAATTTGATATTTTTCAAAGATGCGACCTAGAGGTAACAAATAAAAGAAAACAACATAGGGCCCAACACAGCCCCTTGGGGCACACCACAGGAAAAGGGGGCAACAGAGGAAGAGTAATTTCCCATCGTAGCAGCGAAGGACCTTTCAGAAAGGTACGATTTAGACCAACTAAGAGCAGTACCCTTAATGCCTACCATGTGTTCTAGCCTCGTTAAAAGGATATTGGAGTCCACTAAATCAAACGCTGAGGACAAATCCAATAAAACTAAAACCGCTGAGTGCCCTGAATCAGTGATTAAAAGGAGATCACTGAAAACTCTCAACAATGCCGTTTCTGTACTGTGACATGTTTGAACCCAGACTGGAATTTATCAGTGATGATATTTGCATCTAGATGGGCCCGTAGTTGCAAAAGGACTGTTTTCTTGTTTTACCCAAGAAAGGAAGTTTGGAAATCGGCCTATAGTTTGCAGGGTCATTTTGGTCAGTGCTACTGTTTTTAAGAACAGGTTGTGAGCAAACACATGGCAACAGTTGGAAGGAAAAACAGCAAGAAACCTTTGGATGGGCGCTGATGTTCACTGCTGAATGGCACATCGGGTCCTGTTTTTTGTGGCTGCTTGCATCAATGTGTCCAGAAATGAAGACGGCTTTTCAGCAGCAAAGAGACAATATATGGAAATGTGACTGGTTCCAGTGCTGTGTTGCTGAAAAACAGTAGTCTCTTCGCAACACGCCATTACTGACATTATCAAGATAACAAAAAAACAAACAAACCCCAAAACAAAGCACCAAATGGGAGGAGCTGTAAGCCGCTGCCATCTTGAATCATCTTGGTTTTCTTTTTTTTCTTTTCGCCTGTCCCATTTGGTTCTTTAGCC
>NW_005191957.1:0-1733 GCF_000239375.1 Pundamilia nyererei
AAATAATGTGCCAATCTTTAACACATCTGGAATAATTCAGATGATTTGCATCCTGAAACAAACCTGTTGTCCTGATCTTTGGTCCACCGCACTGAACCTCCTGCTGGTTTCGTCTCATAACAGATCCTGAGAGCACAAGGAAACTCCTGAGGTGATGTGACTCCATTTTTCCTCACCTGTAGACTCCATCGGTCTCTATGGAACTGCAGTGTGCTTCCATCCTGAGCACCGGGGGCACGGCCACACAGTGAAAAGAGCTGATGCTGCTGCCTCCACTGGCTGGAGGGCATGGAGATGAGGTTCTGAATAAAAGCTGCCCGTGGCTTCCTCGAAACATCCCCTGACTTTTTAGATGTTACCTCTGGAAAGCGGCTTAACATGGCTGCCACAGAGGTGACGTCCACCTCTTCGACCTTTGACACGTCAAGATCACAGCAGTCCAACACTAAGGTGAACTCACCACCACTTGTAGTGTGCCACAGACTTGAAGACTGAATACTTTCTGCATCACCACACATCTTCTCCACCTTTGTTGTAGTCGTTTCAAGCTCTTTTTTACCATCCTCCAGAGCATCCACCTCCTTGTATTTGGATGTAAAACCATCCTGACTTCCTCCAGCCTCAGTCCTCACTCCCGAACGAGGCTCCAGGAACAGAACAATACTACCACTGATGACCTTACTGTCAAAGTGAACAGTAAGGTCCAGGACATAATGCCTGACCAGTATGTGGTTAGTATTCGCTCGAAGCGGAAGGTCATCCGTGTCAGGGTTTAGGTCCCCATCTGGGTCCATGTTACACCAAGGACATCAAAGTTGAGTATAAGATAGCTGAAACAGAGGAAACAGAAAAAAAACTAACCCACACTGACTGAGAATCTGAGGAAAAAATCTAACTCATTTCTGTCTGTGCATAAACCATGATGTGAATACACCATCATGGTGACTGCAGGCTACAGCTGCATTTAACTCCAATGAACTCTACACATGCCCACATTCCACAATGAAACAACTTTCAAACAGGAAAACAATTTCATGATCCAATTTTGATGTGTGTTAACAAAGCAGTACAAGTAAAAAAAAAAACTCAACACACAGACAGTAACAGCTAACTATCTGCAGAAACCTATATTAAAGCTCTCCTGCTTGTATTTTTCCTGTCAGTCCTTCTATTCAGCCTGCTTGGGGCTGGAGGGAGGCTTGGCACGACAGAGGTGCAATTACTATTTACAGTGAGAAACCCTCAGAGCTTATTCAGTGCAGTTCATAAAATTATGAGCACTGAGAAAAAAAAACATGATATCTTGAGCAACAGGATGGAGAAAAACATATCTTCCATAACTGTAAAAGATTGGACAACAACAGCCAACTCTGATCTATGTGACCACTCTTTTATTAAGCTCATGCAGCTTGTTAATAAAATTAGTGTCTGTTTACTGTTACCAAGGAAAGAAAACTTGAGTGTTGCTCTAAGGGTATAGGAATTATGTAGCAGTGGGCGGAAGTGAATGCCAGATAGCTGTCACACAGTTAAAAGTGATTAAGTTGTGTTCTTGGAGGCAGAGCAGGGCTTGCAGGCAAGTCACAATACTGCTCAACTTCGACCAGGGTTTTCCTTTCTTTTAATCACAGGCTAAAGTGTGAGAAAACGTAAAACAGAAACTTTCGGTCAGCACAGGAAACGAAGGTCTTCACCTCAGTGTTTCCAAACGCCGCACGACGTAAATGAACATC
>NW_005191958.1:0-1732 GCF_000239375.1 Pundamilia nyererei
TTAAATGTTTACTACAAATGATGCTTTACACAGAAATGCATTGTTAGCTGTTTTTACACACCAGCCTGTGTGAACCTTTCGTCTGAGCATGGGGTCAAAGGTCAGGACAGAAATGCAGCACTGTAACACATATACATATGTAAAACATCAGACATTTGACTGATTTGTGTTGTGACAGCTAGTTTTTTCTTTATACAAATAAATCCTCATCACACACAGAAGAAATGTACAGACCGTACATTTATTAGCTAATATCAGTGGATACAAGAAAAATGATATAAAGACAAACACTAGCAGCCTTAGCGTTTCTGTTCTGAATCTCTAATCTCTCACAGACATTCATCAAACCCTGTCCTCTATCAGCTTTCAACATAAGAAAAGTATTAGGCCTCATTGAAAAACAGTCTGTTTGCAGATGAAGTACTTTAAAAACTATACTTAAAAACATTTCATACACAAATCTGTCATTTATCTAGATTTTCTTGACTGAGTTTACAATTTACTAGAACTGCAAAAAAAACACATGAATACAAACAAACGATGAAGGATCCATGTAAGGAAGAGGACTCCCTTACTTACTCCAACAACAGTTTCCCGTCTAAAAATCTGTTTTCTGCATTATTCGCTTGCTTGTTACGCACAAGTCTACCGTTGTGTACCGTTTTTTCCCTTTTACCTACTTCCGAAAAGAAAACCTAATTTCTGCCGTTCAATAAGCTGCTAAACAAATTTAAACTTTTTAACATTATGCAAAATTGCAAAACGCTAAGGTGTGTCTCTAATAAAACCTCTGTAATTTGCTCTGCTTCAGCAGCATCAGGTAATGTTCATTTGTCGATTAGTGGTTTTCTTTCGTTTTTGATCTACTGCTGAATATTTTTATAAAATCGTTTTTCTGTTTTAACCTCAGCTACATTGACACAAAGGCATCTGCTGTGATGCTCACACCTCAGATAAAGTCTCGATAGTGTCAGCTTTCTTTTTATAGTTATAAAATTATGCAAATGTTCTGATCTATGATCTGAATTATACTACTGACTGACTGTCTGAGGCTAACAGTTACACAATCATACCAAAACTGTCCTGATAGTTTCCACTTTCTCTTTTGTATCAAACTTACTGAAACAATATTCGGGATAAATAACCATGAAAACAATTTATTTATTCAGTTTAGAGGCTTACATATCATTATAATCACAGAGCCCACTGTGTGAATTGTCCACTTGATGGCGCAGTAGAGCAACTGAATCATCACAATGCTTCGAACCATGAGTCGACCAGTTGGATGGAAAGCTTCAGTTCATCACGAGGCTTCATCTCACCATCACTACTTACCAGTAAGGAAAACCAATGCGTGCGTGCATGTGTGAAATGTAGGAATAAAGTGGTGCAAATAATTGTTTGTAAGATAACTCACTTTTCTTGCCTGTGTCCTTTCCAAGGTGTTTGGGCAAATGTTTCCCAGGAGGTCCAGACACCATTCAAAGGTTCTGGGAGAGACCATGGGTTAAGAGAGTGTGATGAATCTTTTTTGGGTTTTGGGGTTTTTACAATGTTGGGTTTGGTGTAAAATTAAAGTGTGAAATTGGTGGGCATCCTCTTGGTGGCGCTGTCACTTGGTGTTTGCTCGCTCTGTGGTAGAGTATCACTTCCTGTTCCTGCTCAAACACAGTGGTGTTTCTGAGTAGCTTATTTGCTTAGCAATTTAATTAACAACTTTTAAATACATTCT
>NW_005191959.1:0-1731 GCF_000239375.1 Pundamilia nyererei
AGTCAATTATATCCTGGACCCCAGAGGGTTAAAGGCTAAAAGCAAAGTTGTCACCAAGTACTTTTTATATTTGTGTGTATTGCTGCAGCTTTTTTGAGTATTAACTTGGTGAAATAATGGTAATATGAGGGATCGATCCATATGGTCACAAAGAATAGCCACATGTTTCTGTGCTACCAAAGTTCCCCGGCTTTCATTCAAAATGTGTTTATCGTCAGCACCGACACATTAAACTACTTAAACAATCAGTGCTGTTCTCCATGCCTGTCTGACATGATGTTATTAGCACAAACACTTTAAAGGTGATCATTTAGGACTTCAGCAATAATACAGACAGCAATGTAGTTAGCAATAAAACTGTTTTATTGGGAATTAACTTAAACAACAAACAAACATCTGTCTCCTATTTTTTGTCACACAGGAAAGAAGCATCAATATCTGATGAGAAGACTTATTTCTTTTTTTTTTCCCAAAAGGAGAAGAATATCTCTAACAAGTTGATTTGTTCACATTTTCACATCTTAATTTTTAAGTGAAATGTGCATTTTGAGTTTATACACTATGTATATAAGGTGACCGTTTCCTTTTGCAGTATTTTTGTGTGGTGTGTTTTTCTATGTCTTAACAAAACGGGAACAAAGGTGTCTTTTTACATGGTCTTACTGAGGTGATGCGAATTGAAACGTGCATTCTTTTTTTTTCTTTTTTTTTGGGTTGGGGGACGGGGGGAGGGGGGGGGGTTGCTGGAAAAGCTTGAAAAGGGACTTTGAAAAAGGCGTATGAACCCTGACTCTAGCTATAGGCTCTGCGCATGCGCAGCTCAGAAATAAATGAGCTCCGGCCTGAGCAGTACGCTAACTTCGGTGTCCTCTCTATTAATCCACAGGTACTGACAAACAAACTTTTATGTTACCGAATTGGTTCCTAATGTCATGTAAGTTGAGTAGCAACTGTTCGGCCATATTTTGAGATGATTGTGTTGATGTTGTTTTGTGGTATTTTGTTGTAATGAGTATTGTTATGTCATCGGCATAATGCTATAATGCTACGTAGCACTATAAGTATATGCTATGACGATGGCAACCTGCGACTTCAGAAAATGTGTTGTAGTTTTTGTTTTAGTGTTAGCCAAGCAGTACTGAGTACATGTGTTAAGGGGAAAGCTTTTCGTTGGTGAAACAACATTTGCAGTCGTCTGCCGCCATGTTGTGTTGCGTTCACGGGACGCCATGTTCAAAAGTAATAGCGTATATGGCGCGAGTGTGGGGAAAGGTTGTGTGAATGTGAGATTGGTTATTTTGGTGTTGTTATGCTTTAGCCATGTTTTGTTTAAGTTGTGAGTATGTACAGTTATTTTGACTTAGTTTGTATTTATTTTACTTTTGAGAGAATGATTTTTGTAACTTTATTTTTGTTTATGAACTCTGTTATTTTATGGGAAGAATGCATGGTCTAGTGTGATTTGTATTGTGTATATGTTGCAGAAATAAATGAGCTCCGGCCTGAGCAAGACGCTAACTTCGGTGTCCTCTCTATTAATCTACAGTTCGCTCATACTTGGCTACGCAGTGCTCTCTAGCCTGTGTGCCACTTGCTGCCGGTCCAGATTCCCCTAGGTCTGGTGCCGGTAACACATGCTCAATCATCCAGGTAAGTAAATGCCCAAAAGTTGATTCTGTTCATCTGGATGTAGCGTCTTCAGTGGGAGAAACGTTTTGTCACTCATCCAAG
>NW_005191960.1:0-1731 GCF_000239375.1 Pundamilia nyererei
AAGCAATGAGACAGGGAAGGAAAGGGGAGGGATTTTTTGGAGGAAATGATCAAAACGAATTTAATCTTCTTTACCTGTTACAGGTATCTGCATTCAGTTTGTTTTTTAGCTTTGCCTAGTTCTGTATTCCTGGAACGTAAGCTTATCCCAATTTCCTTCTGATATTCCTCCAGCTTTTCTACCTGCACTATAATAGACAGCCTGGTTTCGTCATTGGTCTGTTCTGGCACTTTGAGAGAGCAGGAGCATCAGCTTGCATGCGTTTGCATAGAGCCCTATGGAGATTGAAATTCACATTGAATAGGTGTTTTTTTTCTTCCTCCTCTGGCTGTGCCTAGCTTGTGTATGACAAATCTGTTGCATTAACTCCCAGGGTAGGCCGGGAGCAGGAATGTTTGTGGAGCGACAAATTACACATCAGAGCTTTATTTAACATTCCCTACATGGCTACAAGCAATGAACTATTAAGATGTCAAATAGAAGAACTGCTACAGATGCAACCCTGCATGCAAAGATACTAAAAGTATAGGAAGGGCATAAGAAAGGGAAAGAATAAAAATCTGTTTGAGAAGCAGGAAGCTAGTATGAGAGTCTGCTTTCTCGTGAGATATTTATTCTGCCAGTCCTACAGTTCCTTATAGTTCAGCTTTTAAATTTGAGATTGCCTTGTTATTAAGTATGTGGTGATAGATGATAATTGCTGGAATTTACAGTGATATACAACAGTATGACAATCTTATTTTTTTTTCTCCATTGAGTATTCAGTTAGTATTAGTATTCATTATGTATTAAATTAACGGTACCATTGAAAGAATATTAATTTTCCCCACTATAGTTTGCTGCCGCATCCCTTTCATATAATTGACACACTGACACACATCCTTCCCTCCTTGCACACTGTGAAATTAATGTGTGCAAGACGGGAGCTCATTGGTCCATTGCTATATAAAAGGCATTTGTAGAGATGTAGGTGTTGTGCCTCTACCCTGTGTGTGTGCGTGTGTGTGTGTGTGTGTGTGTGCGTGTGAAAATAGACTCTGCACCTGCACCAGACACTAATAATAAGTGAACAAGTGAACCCTTCCTGCTGTACTTGACTTGAGAGCCTTGGTACAACTGTGTCCATGGGGAGGAAGGGGGGGTTGTCCACACATACACTCAGCAGCACCAACGGTGGACTGAATAGGCAATGAGTTTTATTCTTTCAGTATGAAAACATTTAGTTTGTTTTTGAATTGTATATAATAAAATATCAATATGTGGTGTCATACAAAAGCAGACATCATGAAACAAATTAAATCCAAACGAAATCATTCATATAATAATAAATGTGGGGACTGGAACTAGATTGTTAGCAGGAAATATTTTGGGTGTTGTCAGCTCTGGCATTCAGCCTCCATAGATTAGGATCTTCGTCAACTTTGTAGGTTCTTATGTTCCTCAGGTTCTACCCGGATATTTTTGCAGTGTGATGTGAAGAGAGATCTTCTGTTGTTGGTTTGTTGTTTGTTTTGTTTTTTGCATGTCTGCAAAAGTCTTTACGCTGGGCAAAATTACACAACATGAAAGTTCAGTCCTAAGGGCTTATTATATTGTAACAAGATGATTAATATTATTCAATCAAGGCATATTATCACAATTGTAACATTTGTCTTTATCTCTTTCCTTTTCCTTACCATAGTTTTCAGAATTGTAACTGCCTTGATTCATCTGACAGTCACGTTGGGTGCT